>NC_133400.1:44728579-45031609 GCF_047511655.1 Castor canadensis | reverse complement strand
TCACTTTTGATAATGTTGATGAATCAGATGATATAATCTTACATGGAATAATCTGGGCACAGAAAGACAAGACTGCATGGTCTTACTTATATGTGAATATAAAACGGTGGAATTCATAAAAGTAGAGAGTGAAATGGTGATTTGCAGAGGCTGTGGTGGGTCAAGAAAGGGAAATACTAGGATCACAGTGCAGTGTTTCATTTTGACAGAGACACACATTTCCAAAACCTATTGCATAGTGCTGATACAATTTGGAAATGATGTAGTGTATATTTGAAATTAGCTAACACAAAATATATTTGGTATTCTATTCATGAACATGATAAGGTAGTTAATGTGAAGAGCATGTTAATTAGCCTAAAAATGATTAAACAATGTATGACAATATAAACACATTTTATCTTACCTCATAAATATGTACATTGTTCAGCAAGTAAGCATTTTAAAAAATCAAATCATCAATTTAGACAAAGCTGTGATGAGAAAATTCAGTGCTGACCCTGATTTCCCCTACTTGTGATTATAATTCAAGATGAGGCATAAATGCAGTCACCTTCTTTGGAGGCCAGAAATCATATGTGTGCATGAAATTCAAGCCCTCAGGGTGTGAATCACCTACAGAGAGTGACCATGGAAGAATGGACACATGAAATGGATCTTAGTATATTGATGGCCTAATTTACATTGAACTACCTATTGTACCTAGAGATGACAGAAAAGGGAGAGGAAGGGAGCAGAGCACTGGTCCATGGTTCTCATGGTCTGAAGACAGATTTCATTTGAATCCACTGTTCAAAGGTAAGTCATATGATGGAGGAAAGTTCTTTGGTACACCCAAGACAGAGAGAGTAGGAACAATGCAGGGCTCCAGGAATCTCATTCTCATTTTCCCTCTATCAATCTCAGTTCTCAATGTGGAAGCTGAATGACCCATCTAATGACACAGCTCCCAGAGCTTCTTTAAGAGCCTCACCCAGAACATGGCCCAGCAGTGATGACAATGGTTTATATTTCCATGCTTGTCCTTCTACCACCCTCATGGGCAACCTCTGAGTTGTATTCTCTCCTTATCTTGTGTCCTTCTTATCCATCCAGGAGCAAATAATAGAGATGGGGAAACCCTGACCATCAAGAACCACAGTGTGCAAGTGAACCAGGATGCTCAACAACCCAGGGAGTCCAGGCACCTGAGGGGCAGTGGTCTGTGGGTCTGTTGATGCCCATCTGAGACAGATGTTCTCCTGTCTGAAAAAAGTGGACAGGAAGAATTAATAGTTTTTGAGCTGCTATGTTGTTTATGGGAAATCTTTCTTAATTCTATTTAACACCTGCTACCCACAGAATTGGACTATATTTCCTGGCTGTCTTTGAAGAATTATTCATTTACATATCTGTGAGAAATGTACAAATTGGTTTACATTGTCACTGAGGCTTCCCTATGAAATTTTGAGGGGCACATTTCAGTCTAAACTATTAATTGAGGAATAATGAGGCCCCTTGTGTTATTTTTTACATCAAGGAGAAAAAGAAGGTCATCTGGGACTAGGTGGAGAAAATTTTCTAGTGACAGTTGCCAAGGAATCCTTAAATAGAAAAAATTACTTCCTCCTTTATTGCCACAGTGATAATGTGAGAGAAGAGATGGCAAAACAGAGAAAGAAACATCTCTGGTGGTATATGAGATGTTGGAAAGGATAGAAAACCACTGAGCCTAATAGGAATTCTGTGACTGTTCCTGCCAGTCCCTCCTTCTGGACTGAAATCCAGAGCTGAATGAGCCTTGATTGCCTTCTGCAGGACATGCATCCTGTCTCCTGCAGTGAGGTTTGTGTCAGGGCTCCCATGAAAGTCCCCTCATTGTGTATCTCATGAAGTAATACAAGGCTTTTTCATCCATGGTCACAAAGCTCAACTTCAGGGAGAACTGGTTCTTATACATGTCCCTGGAGATAGAGATGAAGCTTTTGAGGGATGTGCTGTAGTCAGTGCTTCTAGCAGAACATATGTGCCCATCCACTCTAGCCCCTTTGCTGAGTGCTGGCAGATCTGGGTCCAACAGTAATCACTTGTCATATAGTTAACACAGGTGAGAGACAGGATCTCTGCTTCACCAGGTTTGGTGCTGATTTCTGCAGCTTCAATTGTGACAGGGAACATAGACACAAAGAGCATCATGATCAGTCACACACCATAAACCCCATCTCCAGGTCTGTCTCCTGAGAACTCTGAGGCACTCACAGTATGGAGCTGCCACCATGGAGAGGAGCACCCTCAGGACTGCCATGTTTTGTGAAGTCTCCTGCGAGGAGGAGACAAAGGCCTCTCAGTCAGGACTGGGCTTTCAACTTGAGCCTTTTTATTTGTTTTCTCTTAGAATTCATTCAGGTGTTTATATAGGTCATCTTTAATTTCATTGGTCATTCTCATATATATTCTTTTGAATTTTCTCTGGGATTTAATGCACTTCATCTTCATTTGAGATAATACTTAGGAGTTGTTACTTTTGGGGGGAGGTATGTTGACTTGTTTTTCATATTTTGTGTCTCTCTGTTGGGATTTGCACATCTGAAAGCAAGGTTTTGGTTGGGAGTTTTAGTCACATTTAGTCTTTCAGATCAAGTGTTCTTCATGATCTGGCAGGAATTTGTAATGGAGAGTTGATATCATGTTCTTCAACACTAGCCTTGATCAATATATAGCTCAGTAACAAATATTCACCCACTTGCTCAGTGTCATGGAGATATGCCCAGCATCATAGAGATGCAGCAAAATTAGCTGTAGTTTGTAGTGTTCAGGTTGCTGTTGCATGTTTGGTTAGGTCAGGGTAGGTAAAGTTCAGTTGTCCACTTCTGTGTTGTTGACACTTTAAAAGCCTCTTTCTTTTTGATCCCGGACCAACTCTAGGTGCAAGGAGATATGCAGCCTATGGACCAGGCAGGATCTCACTGATCTATGGGTCCCACAGATTCCAAGCCTAGAGATGCTCACAGAAAGGTTTGGGTAGTTGAGGTGCAAAACAGCCTGAGTTCTGCACATCTGCAACACTGAAGGACTCAGTGTTTTACCTGCTGGTCTAAGAGCTTTCAGATTCAATACAGCAGTCCACTGCATTTGGGTGGGAGGAGGAATGGAAACGTGGTTCACAGAACTTGCACTTGGAGGTTTGGTCAGCCTAGGTGTAAACACACATGGTTGAAGGCAGCTCCTGGAGCCCAGTCTCAGTGCCTTCAGACACCACTCAACAATTTTCCAATAATTGTGAGGGAGAGGGCTGAGGATATCTTGTAGTACTAAGGGCCTGTTTTCAGAGCTCTCAGTGCACCTGACAGAAAACACCTGCAGTTGTCAGACAGTTCCTGGAAGCCAATCTCACTGCAGGCCACAGTTTGGTGCTCTATTTCACAGTGATCCCTCGATAATGGGACTTGCTACTTTCCAAGGCTGGTGTGGTCACTAACTACCTCAACATTCACTGCTGCAACTCCTTGCTATTTAAACATGTCAGTTGATTAATGTCAGAATTTTTCACTCTCCATTAGCACCTCTCATGGCCATCTCACATGCAGATACTGAAACAAGGGGTTCCAAGTTTCCCTGAGTGGGGATTTTTTTTCTAGTTCTCAAGTTCCCATTGTAGCTCAGCCTTGAACACTCAGCTATCTGTCAGTTAACAGATTTCAATAACTAGCCTGTCATCAAGGAGAAGTCTTTGTCACACTAAAGTCCAACACTTGACTTAATGTTGAGGGAAATGAGAGCTGTTCCACAGCCAGATCTGCTACAATGTCACCAAATTCACTTAATGATCCTTGTAAAGGTGGCTTTGTTTCCCTTCCCTTCTTATGGGCTGAACTGTGTCTGTACCTTATGTCAGTTTCTTAATCTGATTGTGGTGTTTATGTTTCCCCATTTTTCCTGCTGTTCTGTCCACTTTTCAAGATTCCTAATGTTCCTCCACTCTTTCTTCTTTGTTATCCTGAATCTTCTCACAGTCAAAGAAAGAGTTTCAAGTCTGCTATTCTACTATCTTTCCCTGCATCTAGTACAGCTGTTTTTGAGAATTGTATTGAAGTTTCCTTCAAAATTAAAAACAGATCATATGATCCAGCAATGCCTTTTGTAAGTGTATGAAAGAAACACCTAAAATCACTTGTTTATTCAAGTATTATTCATAATCTACCAGGTACTACCAGTGGATAGATAGACCAAAATTGTTTAATGTGTAGACAATGAAACATTATTTAGTCAAAAAAGAATGGCACTTTTGTAATGATTATATAATTAAAGGACTAGATCATAGCTGAAATATGCCATGTTGACAAAGAGAAATACCACATGATCTCACTGGTGCGCAGAAGATAATATTGGATCTCATTGAAAGAGAGAGTGGGACAGTGATCACTAGAGACTGGAAAAGCTGGAGGAGTGGGGGTGGAGTGAGAAGGAATGGTTACCAAGTACAGTTAGAAGGAAACAGTTCTAGTGATCTATAGCACAGTGGGGAAACAATAGCTTAAAACATTATTTTACATACTTCAAAATAACAGGAGAGGAGTGTAAGCATTCCTTCAATTGAAAATAAAAGATAAATGCTTAATTGATGTTATTTCTTGCATTTTATCTTTATACTTTGTATGTATCAAATATTATACTCTACATGTTGGATATTATGTGTTAATGTTTAAAATACCTAATGAAAATGTAGATACAAAGATATGACAAGCATGTGGATGAGGATTCATGGGATTTGTGTTCAAAATCTACATCAAAAATAAAATAAATAGCACTGGGGAATAGCATTAACCTAGTAAAAGTGAGGGTTTGTGTTCCACATGTAGCACTACAGAAAATTTAAAAATAAAATAAATTAATTTTAATTAATAAATTTGCAAACTTGTGTGTCTGTTAGAGATATTCCCACATGGTAAGGAATGTTTGTAATCTAAGTCCAGTTATTTTTAAAATCTAACCTAAAACTACAGAATGCTATTTATTTAGGTAATGTAAAATATATTAAAAATTCAAGTTTTAAAAGTCTAATTTATATGAGAAATTGATTGTATTGTAATCACTAAAAGTCCTTAGGTACGCAAATAAATCTGTCTGCAAATGAGTAATGATATGATGGCAAACAATTCAAAGCATCCATTGATGATCAGGAATGACATTAACAGGTCTGCTAGCACAAATTCTGAAGCAACTTTCAGTGATGGAGGGGAAATCAAAAATGATTTTGCAAGGAAACACTGATTAATCTATATTGTCACTGTTTACCAATAATAATTCATTATAACATCAAAAATTTTTAATAAGGTTTTTGAAACTTGGATACATAAAGGAAAGGACAAAGTATTGTTATATATAGCAGGAGGACAGGCAGAAAATAAAGTTAAAAGAAAGATGATACCCTTTATTATTATAACTTCATTTATAATTAGTGAGACCCAATCTCAAAGCTGAGCATGGTGTTGTGTGCCAGTGCTCTCATCTCCATTGGAGGTGTATGTAGGAGGATCACAATGCAAGACCCAAACAAATCCCAGAAGAAAGGAGTGAGGAAAAATAGTTTCCAAACACCACGAGGAGGAAATAATACTAGTGTTCATGGTTGGCTCACTGTATTTACAATAGGTTTCATATTTCACAATAATAGGGGAAGAACCGTATGTAGATTTCCAGAGAAAAACAACTGATAAATGTTTGAAGATATGTATGTGCTACATTTCTAATTTTAGCGGTACACACTGTGTGCATGGATAAAATAATATGCACAATCTTAAACATTTTGTATCAATTTAAAAAATTAAATGAGGCTGCAGGGTTAGCTCACTGGCACAGCACATGAGAAAAATGAATAGCACTGTGACATTGCTTGCCTAGCATAAGTGAGACTTTCTGTAAAAAATCATAGTACTAAAAAATTTTAAATAATGTAAATTAATGAATTTACTTAAATTGCAGACTTGTGCAACTGCATAGATATTCCCACGTTTTCAATAATGTGTTAATGTTATCACAATTATGTTTAAAATATAACCAAGTACTCTTAATTCAGGCAATGTAAAATATATTCAGTGTTCAAACTTGAAAAATCTAATTTCATTAAGAAAAGAAGTTTATTATAATCACAGAAGCTTCCTCAAGTATTAAAATAAATCTATTTTCAAATGATTTCTATCACACTCATGACAAGTGATTCAGGCATCCATTGGTCATTATGAATGAGAGTAACATCTGCTGGGACAAATTTTGAAAAGATTTTCAATTAGGCAAAGAAAAAAATAGTCTAGAAAGAAAATCTTCAGTCTGGCATAGTTGCTCACACAAGTAATCCTGGTTACTCAGGAGGATCACAGTTTGAAGCCAGCCTGGGCAAATAGTTCAGGAGCCCATATCTTGAAAAAATTCCCTTCACAAAAAAATGCTGGTGGAGTGGCTCATGATGTAGGCACTGAAATCAAGCCCCAGAAACACACAAAAAAGAGAAAACCTTCAATGTTTATTTGTTTTATCACTATTTACCAATAATGAAGTATTACAAGGCCTATAGTTATTAATAAGAATTTGAAAACCAGGCAGATAAAACAAAGGGCAAAATGCTGGTATTCGTAGTAAGAGGACAAAGAGAAAATAAATGTAAAGTAAAATGTTACCACTTACAATGATGATATCACATTTCAACAAACAAGGCAGGAATGGTGGCATGCTCCAGTTTTGTAACCTCCACTGGAGGAGTGAGGAGGATCACAGTGCAAGACTCACAGATAGCAATAAGATGAGACTGTATCTGAAAAAAACATAGCTAAAGTAAGAAGATGTGGATGTGTGGATGAAGGGGCAGAACAACTGCAAAGGAAGCAAATGGCTCTGAATTCAAAAAACACTACCACCAGAAAATGAAAGAGAGAAGAGACACTTTAATGTTTTCTGAGACAGGAAAGATCTCCAGAGACATTATGCATGGTATTGTCTGGTAGATGACTGGGTAGGAGCAAGTGCTTCAAGAAGAAAATTTCATCTGTGAGTCTGTACCTGCCATGGGGACTGATGCTTTGCTAGCTGTGAGTTAAGTCCCCATGCTGGTCCTGAGTACTCCTGCAGGGAGGTTTGTGTCAGGAATTACACTGAAGTCCCATCACTGTGTTTCTTCCACAGTAACACACAACTAAATCCTCTGTAGTTACAGTGTTCAGCTGCAGGAAGTACTGGTTCTTGGATATGTCTCTGGAGATGGACCTGTGGATCTTGAGGGACAGGCTGTACTAAGTGCTTCCATCATAACATATCTCCCCATCCACACCAGGCCCTTTTCTTGGGGATGCCAGTTCCACCCCCAGCAGTAACCACTGGTTGTGATGGACAATCCAGAGAGCACAGGTAAGGGACAGGGTCTATGAGAGCTTCAGCAGGCCAGGTCCTGACTCCAGCAGCTGTATCTGACAGAAGATACCTAGCCATAAGAAGAGTCATCTGTTATTCATCTGTAATCTCAACTTCTCCATAGCCCCACATTTGATATTGCAGACACTCATATTGGGGAGCTTTCAGCAGGCACAGGAGAAGACTCTAAAAGTCTCATCTTCTAGATCAGCCCTGCTCTCCCCAGAGACCTCAGCCCTTTGTGAGAAGAGTACTGTGAACTCCCACAGCCTGAGAGGGTGATTTAAACTACAGACTCAATAATAATAATATGCATGAGGGGAGTCCTCTTCTTATACATGTAGCAAGACTAAAGTCAACTGGCCTCTGGTTCTGCTGTGCCCAGTAAGAAGTCTCTGTCCCAAAGTTAAGTGGTGTTTAAATTTGTGATAGGAGGGTATCTGGTTTTAGAGTAATGATGGAAGCTGGAACCTGATGATACCACCTTTCTAGGACAGAGCTGCTGTCCTCAAAGCCACTTCACCCTTCTTGCCTCCAACCAAAGCCTTGTCCTTTCTTTCCCATCTGATTCCAGCAAAACTCGTTTTTTTTTTTTTTGTCTCTATGTTGTCTATACAGTTATTGGGTCACAGGTGCCTTAGGAGGTTGTCGGATCATCACAATCCCTCCTCTTACGTGAGGTAAATGACTCAATAGTGCTCTGAGAAATCCTGTGACCAAAGGCATACACATGACAGGACCATACAGACTGATTAAAATACTGTGTTTGACTCAGGCATGGTGACACACTGCTCTAATTCCAGGTGCTCAGGAGCCAGTCAGGAAAATCACAATTTTATGCCTGAATGGGCTAAAGTATCGATGATGGATTTCAAAAATGAAATGATGATGTTTGGTCATCACCTCCATGCTAGAGAAAACTAGTGGTGTGATGTCCACACTTTGTGACTTGCTGTGACTGCAGGAGTCATTGGTGGACACCAGCATACACAGAAAACTGGACATGAAGTAGAGGCCGTTTTTCCTTAAAGTGAATGATTCTCCCACTTTAAAATGCTGACAGAAAGTACTCTTAGGAGAGGATCCAAAATGGTGACTGGGACACAGACACAGACTGCATGAGCTCCGGGAGTCAGGGACCTTGCTGAGACACTGGAGACATGCTTGGCTGAAGTAAAGCACCAGAGAGAGCTCAAACTTTGGCACCCTGAACCCCCAGTTTGTAGAAGGCTTCTCTACATCACAATACACTGAAAGAACAGGTAGGCCACCGCTGGCCTGTCAGCCCTTCAGGCCTCCCCAGTCCTGCCAAGTTGCCACCTGCCAGCTCACCAGGCCCCCACCCACAAGCCCAGCCAGGCCACCACCTGCCAGCTCACTAGGCTGATGCCTCATGGGCCCACTGGTCTGCTACCCCAATGGAGGGCTCCAGCACCATCACATGCCAGCTCCAAACCTGCCTAGGAGACACAGACAAACAGGACAGGATGCTAATGGAGTAACAGCAGAACTACTAAGACTGAAATACTACTGTTCCTGAACCAGGGATTTTTTTTCTTTTTTCTTTTCTTTAAGGGTTTGTTTGTCTTGTTCGCTGTCTGATTATCCACCATCTCTCCCTGTTGATTTTAATTTTACTATTGTAAGTTAGCTAATACTAAATTACACATAGAACAGAGTCAGAAACTGTACCAAGTGGAATAATGGGAACATGAAAAAGGGATGGAAAACATTCTCCCCCCAAAAATAAATTAGCATAGGATTCAGAGGACACGAAGAAAACGGATACGCAGATCCAGAGTCCAACAAAACAAAGGTAAACTATACCAAGGAACCCAATGAGGCCCACAAAAACACCCTGAAAGAAAAAATTCATGTAATCAATGAGAATTTCATAGAGATGTTACTAGACATGGTATACCAAAACATACAGGAGGCACTCAAGATATTCCAAGACAACAAAAATAAAGAATATGAGAAAGCACAAAAACAAATAAATTAAATCATAGGAGCCCTAAATAAATACCAAAGTGAAATAGAGAATACCATAAATAGATAAATGAAGGATGAAAATTGACAATAAAGAAGTGATACATGATATAGAAAAACCTCAGAAAAAAGCGTGAAACAAATACAAAACAAAATGGAAGGCCATTCCAGCAGACTAGAATAAGCAGAAGACAGAAACTCAGAACTTGAAAATGAAATGGTAATTAAAGGAAAAACTGAGAAATTATTAGTCAGACAACTGAATTCCTGTGAAAAGAATATGCAAGAACTCACGGACCCCATCAAAAGACCAAATCTAAGAATCATGGGCATTGAAGAAGGAGAAGAGGTGCAATCAAAAGGAATTAGTAATATATTCAACAAAATAATAACAGAAAATTTCCCAAATCTAGAGAAAACTGTGCACATTCAGGTACAGGAAGCCTCCAGGACACCAAACAGACTTGACCAAAGTAGAAATACCCCACAACATATTATCATTAAAACAACAAGCACAGAGAATAGAGAAAGAATATTGAAGGCGGTAAGAGAGAAAAAACAAATAATGTACAAAGGTAAAACCATCAAAATCACAGATTTCTCAATGGAAACCTTAAAAGCAAGCACATGGAATGAGGTCTTCCAGGCATTGAATGAAAATAACTGCAACCCTAGCATACTCTACCCAGCAAAATTATCATTCAAAATAGATGGAACAATAAAAGTCTTCCATGATAAGCTGAAGCTAAAACAATGTATGACCACCAAGCCACAACTACAAAAGATTCCTCAAGGAATTCTCCACACAGAAAGTGAAAACAAGCAAAACCATGAAAGGGCAGGCAGTACCAATCCACAGGAGAAGAAAATCAAGAAATAAAGAGTAACATTGATTCAGCTGCACACAATGAAATCATTAAACAACAAAGACAACTAAACGACAGGAATCACCACATACATATCAATACTAACACTGAATATTAATGGAATTAATTCCCCCATCAAAAGACACCACTTGGCAAACTGGATCAAAAAGGAAGATCCGACAATCTGCTGCCTACAGAGGACCCATCTCATCAACAGAAAAAAGTACTGGCTGAGGATGAAAGGCTGGAAAAAGATTTACCAAGACAATGGCCCCTGAAAATAGGCAGGGGTAGCAATATTTATCTCAGACAAAATAGACTCCAAACTTATATTGATCAAGTGAGATAAAGAAGGACACTCATACTAATAAAAGGGGAAATACACCAAAAGGAAATAACAATTATCAACCTATATGCACCTAATGTCAATGCACCCAGTTTCATCAAACATACTCTGAACGTCCTAAAAACATGTATAGACTCCAACACAGGAGATTCCAAGATGGCGACTAGAGGGAGTAAGCGGAAAATGTGCTTCCTAAAGTAAAATCTTGGAGAGATGCTGGAGATATGCCTGGCAGGAAAAGCCACCAAGAAGAGGCAAAACTCCGACTTCTCCACACCCTCAGCCCACGCATAGCATCCCCACTCCACGATAAATGGAGAAACCAGGAGGGCTCCCGCACTGCCAGATGCCAGCTCCCAGACTGCTTGGGAAGACACAGACCACCAGGTGAGCTAAGCAGCAAATGGTAAATCAGCATAGCCCCCTGGACAGACTGAACCCCACCCAGGGAAAAAAGAGGAAAAAAATCTGAATAATAAAAGAGTAGCTGAAAAAAAAAGACATTTAGCAAAGAGGGCGGGGAGCCCTGAGCTCTGGAGAGTGGGGGAGGGGCATTCCCTACTTGAACTGTGTGCAAATTTGCTCCTTCCAGAGCTTTAGAGATTTCCATAGACTTCAAGCCAGACAGATAGCTTGATGTGAGGAGGAAGTAGTTTTTGATTTATGTATACATATCACATATATATATACATCTATATACAAAGTTATATACATCATATATAATGCATAATTTATGTTTATATGTTTGTAAATATTGAACATATTTTATTTATGCATTTAAAATTATATGAACTATAAATATGTATCTATGTATCTCAACACATACCCGAGTTAAAGTCCTGAGCTAGGAAGAATCCATAATCAAATGGCTATGGCTTTCACTTACAACATCCGGAATGTTTCTCAGAATGACTCACACAGATTCATCCCTTCGTATCCTCCACAGTGGAGAGGAAGGAAAAAGACACAGCAACCTTTTTATGACCATGTGTTTGTCAGTTATGTGAGATGCACAATAAATGAAAAGGAAGTAAAACATTACAAAGGGTCAGGAGAGACAAGTTAGAAACAGTAAATACATATATGTGTGTGTATAAATATATATATGTATTTCCTCTATGAAATATTCACCAAGTTATATTGTAAAGCAGAAAAAGAGGTGGAACAAGTCAAAACATATTTTATAAATTGATGAAAATTTGAAAATTCCATTTTATTTTATTTTTAAAAATTTAAAATTTTTTGATTAGAATATGGTTGTTAGCATAATAAGGGCTCATAAAGTACATACGTTTTTTTTAAGAAATTAAGTATAAACCACTACCTACTATTTGAATATTCCTTTACATCTATGAAATTATAAATTAGAATTTTTAAAAATGTCAATATTTTAATAATAGAAATAGCAAAAGTTTTACATTGTAGATATATGATCAACATTTTCACACTTCATCCTCAAAAGTACTTTCAGTTCTGAAAATGGGCTCTGAGGCTTTGGGTGTTAAAATAATTTTCTTATAATGGACTACTAGACAAAAACATTTAAATCTAAGCATATCAGGAAAGAAACATTTTACAGTAAACTTTCAGAGAGTTGAAGTTGGAAACAATAGTAACATTTTCAGTAACTATAAATAAACTAGGAACTTCAACTATATGCTGAACTTATGCCATGGAACTATATAAGTAAATATAATTTGAAAAAATAGCATTCAGTGTTTCCATTAAGCATGGGTCCCAGAATTTTTGTTTGCCAATACCAAAGCCAACCTCAGGAATTTAGCTGAGAAAATTTCCATTATCATGATGAGTTTTCAGTTTATGTTTGTTTGATCTAACAACTGACACTAAATTGCAATACCTTATTAGCTACTTTTTTTCTGATGTGTAGGATTTCCATGTTCAAAGTTAAAACTAAAATATCAGGTATAAGTTAGAGAAAGAAAAAACAAAAGCAAAACATTATACTAAAAGTGTAAAAGTATATTGCAGCACTATTCAGAAATACAAAATACTAATTACTCACAAGTATTCAGGAACTTTTCCCAACTACAAATGTTGAAATGTCATTTTCCTTCACTAGATGATTAGATTACCCACTTTTTACAATGAAAATTGCATTCACTTATGTGTTATAGGGATTTAGATGTCTAAAACAGTTGGGATTACCAAGTACCACTATGAAGCATGCTATTTTATATACTCTCAAAAGTAATTGTGGTTTAGCTAAGGGTCAGCTATTGATTTTACATGCACAAAGCCCTTTTCTAGTAATGTGGAGTACTTGACATGAATTTGTATTATATGTAAGGCAATTATGAAAGTGTTTTTTTCAATGAGGTTCAGGTAACTTTTAAAATTTTTATTTTATTGTTGTGCTCCATAGGGGTATACTGTGGCATTTGCAAAGTTTCTTACAATGTATCAAATATATCACACTTGAAATCACCCCCTCTACCATTCCCTTTATCCCCTGTTCCCCACAATAAGGGAAGACACTGATAACTTCTCCAGAACCCTCAAAGAACAGGGACTGAAATAATGACCAACCAAGCCCCACTTGAACACTGCATGGCACACTGGGACTGGCACTCTTTAATTATATGTGCCTTTGATCCCTGCCCTAATTCTTTGTCTATTTACAGCTAAAGCTCATCTCTTTGTACCAGACATGACCGAAGACGGTCTTAGTGCTGATTCTGCCTCTGCCCTGATATGGCCATGGACCTTGTCATAAGCCTGATTTCTCCATCCTTTACCACAGCTCTTTATTTGGCACATAGTGGCAAGGGGCCAGACATGGCATTTGGAGTGCCAAGACTTTGGGCCTTGAGTCTGAAACCCCAGTTTTGCTCTCAGCCAGGGAGACCAGAACCCTTAATTTCTTGATCTCCAAACTCCAAAGGGCTCACTCTTCAGCAGCTAAGTGAACAATGGCCCATAGAATCAGTGTGGATCCAGGAAACTTGCTGCACTATAGACTCAGATTCACAGATTCATTCTACTTAGGTGGGAATGGGAGCTGCACTAAAGAGTGTACATCAAGTGTCAGTCATCAGTGGTGCTAGTAAGAGGAGAGTGAGCAGACCTGTGTAAAATGAGAATGGGTAGTGGTAGGACAGAGAAATGTGAGGCCAAGGGGCACAGGATCAGCTAGAGCCCTGTGCCTTGCCCATGAGTGCAGTCTGCTTGGGTTGACATATTTGTGCACTCTTAGAGGATCAAAGATATTGTGGGAAGCAGCCATGGTTAGGAATTTCCCATACTGAACCCATACTGTCCCTCTAGCAATCCAGGAGGAGTCCTTAGGAGAGGTTTGGGTTGTGTCCTTCACTCTTCACACTAGAGAGCCTGCATGTAGCATAGCACACATGGGATTTCAGCTCAGAGAAGTCCAGGTCAGAGCTCAGTCTGCAAACAACCATTCTGATCTAAGAGTTGTGGAATTCAGAGAGGAAAAGAGCTGGCTCCCAACCCGAGTGACAATCCTGAGGAGAAAAGTCCATTGCCCTCCTCAGCAAGGAAGAAATGTTGACCTGTTTGTTCCTTTCTTTTGATTTTGTTTGTTTTACCCATCTCTGTACTTAGTTTCTTAGGTTTTTCCTCACTACTATTTTCTATTACTTCTTCCCATATATTTGTCATCTATTGTTACCCTTCTTATTCTCTTTTTCCTTTCCCCACCACTATTTTATTAATTATTAATACCTTTAGCTTTAATAATTTTTTATCTCCTACTTTATCCCAGAAGTGTCAAAATTTATTTATTTCCCCCTTAAGGCATGTGTTGTTGATATTTCCAACTGTTTTTTGTTTTGACTACATTTAAATCAGTTTGTTTTCAAATTGTTTTTGTAACTGGTGACTGATTTATCTTCTCAGAGTAGCAATAGGGATCATAACTCTAACATTATAAACTCAACAGAAGCCTTCTCACTGAGAAGACCCCATAAAATAGAAATAAATAATCTTAAAGAAATATCCATCCCCCCAGACATGCAAATCACAAGGTAGAAACATACGAATCACAGAAAAGTAAGGCAATTTGATTTCTCAAAAAAGCCTGTAACTCGTTAATAATCAAATTCAAAATGTACTGAAATGGTTGAAATGTCAAATAATTCAAAAGTCTAGGTTAAAAATGATCAATGATCTTGAAGAGGATTCAAACAAACAGATGAATGAAATAAGAAGGTCAATCCCACTCCTAAAAAAAAAGTGAGCAATGGAGATGAGAAATTCAGCAAGGAAACTGAGACTCTGAGAACATTAAAAACAAACAAACAAAACACTTCTTTCCAGGACTAAATGCCTTCACTGCCGATTATATAAAACTTATATAGAAGTACTTATGTTAATTCTTCTCAAATTGTTCAAAAAATTGAAATGAAGGAACATTTCCAAATTAATTGTTTGAGGCCATTATTATCATTTTACCAAAAGCAGACAAGAACAAAAGAACACCAAAAATAAGAAAACTATGACTCAATATCCTTGATGAACATGGATGTAAAAATTCTCAACAAAAGCAGGAGAAGCATTTGGTAAAATTCAACATCACTTTATCATGAAACACTGAAAGAGAAATTAGGCAAGAAAGATAATACATGAAGATAATGAAGACTTTACGTAAAACACCCACAGCATGCATCATTCCAAATGAGGAAAAATTGAAGGCATTTCCTCTAAGATCTGGAACAAGGTAGGATTGTCCACTCTCATCACTCTTATTCCATATAGTACTGAAAGTTTAAGACAAAGCAAATAGGCAAGGGAATGTATTAAAGTGTATGTAAGTAGGTAGGAAGTAAGTCAAATTTTCCCTGTTTACAAATCCTATAATACTATATAGGCCAAATCCTACAGACTCTACCCATCATCTATTGTAACTCACAAATGAATTCAGTAAGGTTTCATGCTACAAAGCCAACACAATTATGAGTTGCTACAAAAGAAACCATGCAAGCAATTTAATTCACAAAAGCTACAAAAATCCATAGTAATAAATTTATCCAAGAAACTCAAAACTTTCAACAATGCAAATGACAAAACACTGAAGAAACACATTGAAGAAGACACAAAAACAACTGGAAAGACCTTTAGATTCATGGATTGGAAGAATTAATTATTGTAAAAGTGTCCATAATATCTAAAGCAATTTACAGATTCAATGCAATCTCCACACAAATACCATGATATACTTCACAGATTAAGAAAAAAAAATCCTAAAACTGATGTAGAAGCACAAAAGGCCCTAAATAAACAAAGCAAACATGAAGAAAAATAACAAACCCAGTGGCATTACATTGACTGATTTCAAGACATAAATCAGAGCCATCATAACAAAAATAAAGCACAGTACTGGCATAAAAACAGACACAGAGACCTATGGAACAGAACACAGACTCAGAAATAAACACCCATCAACATCCAACTGAGTTTCAACAAAGGCACTACAAGCACACATTGGAGCAAAGACAACCTCTTCAATAAATAGTGCTGAGAAAACTAGATATCCACATTCAGAAGACTGAAATATGACCTCTGCTTCTCATCATGTTCAGAAATCAACTCAAAATAGATTAAAGAGCCAAATGTACAACTTGATATTATGAAACTACTGGAAAACATGGGAGAAATTTCAAGATACCAATAAGGGCAATGAAAGTTTGGATATGACCCCAAAAGTGCAAGAAACAAAAGAAAATAGAAAAATGGATTACATCAAAGCAGAAAGCTTTTTTGTTGTTGTTGTTTTGTTTTTTGGTGGTACTGATGTTTGAACTCAAGACCTCACTCTTGGTAGGCAGGGGTTCTACCACTTGAGACTCTCCAGCAGCCTCTAAAATAGAAAGCTTTGATGTCAAAGGAGACAACCAAGAAGAAACAGTCTACAGAACAGGAGAAAATATTTTCTAGGTAAATCATTTGATAAAGAGTTAATATCCATAATACGCAAGGAACTCAAAATCCTTAGAATTAAAAAAGTAAATCATCTGATTTAAAATGGGCAAATGATCTGAAAGGATTTTTTTTTGAAGTAAGATTTACAGATGACAACTGAATAGATGAAACAGTGTCCTATCATTAGATGTCAGAGAAATGCTATTTGCAACCACAATAAAATATCAATTCCTACCAGTCAAAATGGCTGATACCACAAACACAAAACCAACACATGCTGACAAGGACATAAACAAAAAGGTATTCTCACACACTGTTGATGGGAGTGTAAATTGCTAGTAACCATGTAGAAAAGTTTGGGGTTGTCATGGTGCTTCACTCCTGGAGGACAGGAGGACTATAATTCAAGGCAAAACCTTAGCAAGTCCCCTTCTCGGTCAATAAGCCAGGCATAGATAAATAAATAACAACAAAAAATGAAATTAGTTGAAAGTCTATATCCTCAATGTATGAAGTTCAGTGCACATACATTTTGGAGAGCCTGCATTTTCAGCTTTAAAATTGTTTTTCTATGTGTTCATCAGACCTTTAAGCATTAATTAGAAATTTCTTATTTACTCTGTATGAAAATTTTAAAACATTAAGTAAAGGTATATAGAATGTTATTTGAATCTAGGAACTGAATTTTTTTGTGATTGGGGTTGAACTCAAGGATTCACAGTTGCAAAGCACATGCTATAACACATGAGCCACACCTCCAGCCCTTTTCCCTCTGGTTAAGTTGTAGGTAGGGTTTCCTGAATTACTTGCACAGCTTGGCCTAGAATTGTGATCCTACCTGTCTCAGCCTCCCAAATAGCTAGGATTATAGGCATGAGCCACTGGCACACTGCTCAGAAAAGAATTTTTAAATAAGCTATACCATGAACAACCTAGAGCATTCTACATTTTAAAAAATTGTATGCTTTTTTAGTACAATTATCTATTACAAATTACTGGTATAAAATAGATACATTTTAAATGGCTATATCTCTAGATTTCCCAATATCTACAAACAATGTAAATGTTTACCCTTTTGCAATTTACTTTACAATTTAGAATGAGAATTATATAATAACATTTTCTCCTCCAAACTGCATTAAAGAATAATAGACTTTTGGTTTTGCATGATAATATGATATTTAAGCAACCTCATAATAAATTATCAAGCCTACTTATTAGAAGAAAATAGGAGCAATCCATATTTCTAAATAGCTTTTAGAAATGGTTGCCATTATATTATTTACTGTATCTGTCTATTCTATCAGAAGTGTAGTAAAATAAACTGTCAGAGAATTATTTTCCACTCCTCTAAAATAAAGTATTAAATGTCATTTTGGTATATATAAATGCTTTGAAAGCCAGTCTAATAAATATAGTATGTACAAAGGAAATATCAAAATAATGCTATTAAAATAGTTTGTTTAATATTTACCAGTGAACTAACATCGGGGCTTTACCCCTGGAGGGAAGGAGTGGATGACAAATTATAATTTATCACAGCTATTTTCAAAACAAAACTTAAGCATGTCACTAATGCAGGACATAATGCTTTACTAATCTACTTTACATATTTAAATAAAACTTTTAAAACAACTGTCCTAAGCCTAGGAAGCAAATGTAATACAATTCAACAAATGTAATAAAAATTGATCTCTCCCCAAAAATTATTCATATTGAAACTTCAAGACTGTAGTAGAACTGCATAATTACCCATAGTAAGTCCCTGAGTGTGTATTTTTCTACTTGTCTTCATTGAATAGTTTTCACTGTGGGAACAACAACTAAAGAGTTTCAGATCCTCTTAATTTGAAAATCACTGACCATTTAAGTTTTCAGTATGACTTCAACTTTGGAGGGATAAGCACATATTCTGTAATTTGTTATTGCTTAAACAACACAAAAAACATGAGAGAATAAGAAGTCAACAGGAGAAGCTGAGCCCACAGCCCCCTCCCCCTGGAACCTCCCTGCTCTGCCCGCACCTGACCATCCCCCACTTCACTCCAGGCCCAAGCCCTCCACTGCTGTGCCTGCAGAGATGATCTTCCCCAGGGGCAATGCCGTCCCCAGGGCCAGTGATAACTGCAGGACCACCTACCACAAGTAGCAGTCTCTGGTCCCAGTGCATGCCATGGTCCAGCCCCACCAGCAGTAATAACAACAGTAGCAGCAATAGCAATTCAGGATGGGATCAAGTAAGAAAAACTCTATATCCTAGGCCTGCCCCCACACCACTGACCAGGACCTGGCGAAGCTCTGCTAACCATATGGCAAATTGTCTCGACAAAGGCAATTTTAGAGAAGACAACAAACAAATGCAAAGGCTATCCTGCAGCAGATCAGAAAGCTGTGTGAGCCCTGCAGACTAGTGGGGTTCAAGTTCAAATGGCAAAGCAGCAGGAACAAGGTCCTACAAACCTGTGTATTTCTAATTTGTTACTGTCCATGGAAGAGCAAGAATTTGAAAGTGTGCTCAACTGTTTGGACAGTTATTTCTACAAGGACACTATGTGATTCCAGCAGCACAAGTCCTGGTGTTCGCTTTGACAGGATTGAAAAATGCAGAGCTGTAATCAGTCACTTTAATGAAAAATTCAGTAAGACCCCACCAGGAGTTTCTGCTCCTACAAAACCTTTATTGTGCAAGTTTGCAGATGGAGGACAGAAGAGACAGAATCTAAACAAATACATCCCTAATGGAAGACCATGGCATAGAGAAGGAAAGGCTGGACTGACACTCACTACTGACCCACCTACAGCTGCTATATGAAATGGTCTTATCCTTTACTATACAGTATTGCTACAAACCGAATGACGACTCAAACTTCTCTTATATCCTATATTGCATCTTCTGTATCTGCCTACCAGGTGCAGAGTCCTTCTTAGGTGTGGCCTCAACCACATATCCTATAGCACCCTGGTGCCATCTTATCTCCTTTGGTGATGATGCACAGATGACACACAAAGGAATTTCAGAAGCTCAGGGTTCTTGAGCCTGCTCTGAGAATGAAAGCACAGGCAGACTCCAACAGCAGAGGTCGGAAAGATTTTATTTGTAGAGAATTTAGTTGGAGAAAAGAGAAGAGAAAGACTGCATATGGGAGAATGCAGGGTGACCCAGAAACTGGTGATCCCATGGGTCAGAGTGGGGAGTGGGGTTTTATAGCCTATTTGCATTGCCTGAGGGTGGAGATGCCTTTCAGATGCAAACAGGCATTTCTTAGGGAGGAGAAGTGTCTCCTTGACCACTTATTGCCCTTTTGGGACTTCCTGCAGTCTGTCCTTCAGTCCTTCAGTGAGGACACACCATGTCACTACAGCCTGTGTCTATATTCAGCCCCCTGGCCCAGCAGATGAGTCATCTTTCACTAAGAAGAATTGGAAAATACATGCCTGCAATGTCAGCCATGCAGGATGCCTATTTGCTACAGTACGCACATGCAGATGACAGCAGTTCCTGTTGAGGAAGAAAGTGGTCAGCAACAATTGTCTATAGAGATGTCTAATGACACGTGTCCGTATATCTTTCAACCTAATATGTAACTGTGAGGTGTACGGAAGGGCGTTTTTACATGAAGAGGGGTGTGAAGGATGAATAATCATGGATTTTTCTGATCAATTGTATGTTTTAAGAAATTATTGACAGTTTTGTACAGGCTCTTGAAAATGTTATTTATAATGAAATCAATTAAAACTGTTTTTGCTATAAGTTCTATAAGGTACATAAAATCCTTAAATTCATCTAGCAGTTCTTCCCCTAAAAGGTTTATGTTAGTAAAAAACATAAAAACAACTACAAACAATATTTTTAGCAAATGTTATAACGCAAAAAAGAAAAGAAAAAAAACTTCAATTTTCTGGGCATGCACAAAGAACACAAAGACTTATCCAAGTGCATGAACAGATTTTTATGGCTTTGTTCAATTTGAGTTTTTTCAGCTGTATGAAATGGGCTTTCTGAATCTTCAATTGTCTGACTTCACCCATGGTGTTCTGTACTGGCTGTGCACATGTTGCTGTAATTCAGAGTTGTTGTCAATGTCTTTTCTTAGCTTTCTGTTTTTCTTTCAATAGTGTGAAGTGTCTTCTGCTTTTCTATGAATTTCAGTTTGCCTTAGCTCTTGATGCTGTAGCTCTTTCAGTAAAAGTTAGTTCAAACTAATGTAGGATGCTTTGACCAAATGAGTTGATCTATTATGCCTTGTAAAACAGAAGCATAGGGCTTTTAAAAGCTAGTCAATAAAAGTTGTTGACATTTTGACTTTTTAAAATATGTAGCAGATGTTTTTAATGATTTTTCATATGATGTGTAAGGTAGTGAAATGCAAGAAGGGGGAACATATTTTGTGTGAAACACATTTTCTGACTGGGGAAATTTTAATTAAGTAAATTGTTTGTAAGGCTATACAGCAACAGTTCCCTCTGATAGTTTGACTGCTTTAGGATATCTGCTGTATCATGCAATGTGAAGTCTTTTTTGCCTTTTTTCAGGGAAAAAAACTTGATGTTCTAGATTTAGTGTAGGAAGTACTGTGACGGGGGGGTGTCACTGAATGTTTTGTTCTTCCTTTACACTAATGATAGTGCTTTAGAATAAGAATTATGCCTATGATCTGGCAAACTGAAAAAAATGTTGAAAAATATTGCTATTGCAAGTAAATGGCAAAAGCTAAAAGCTTTTGAGCTCACCTTAAGATGAGACAGATGAGATACAGATAGAAGCAAAATGATTGGCTATTAGTTCTCTCTCTCTCTCTCTCTCTCTCTCTCTCTCTCTCTCTCTCTCTCTCTCTGTCTCTCCCTCCCTCCCTCCCTCTCTCAAATTTGAAAACTAAATAACTTGGCACTTTTAATAGTGACTTCACCAAATACAAAAGTGCTGTAACCAGTAGCTCCAATGAGTCTCAGCATCACATCTTCTCTGCTCTTTATTTTTGCTCTATCAGTTTATGGTTAGGAGAATGTGCCTTTTTTTGTACCTTCACATTAAGGCTTTATAATTTAAGTTGATGTATGGACATACACAGATAAACAAAAAAGCATGAAGGAAGATTTGGACTGAAGCATTGCCACACTTTTACATCATTGCTACAAGTGTTCAAGTGTAAAGAAAACCTATTTTGACACTATAAAATTCAAGATTCATAAATACACAGTTATTTCTACTTTAGTACCTATGAGATAATTCACTGTACTTAAAGCTCTTTTATTAAGGCTTTGAAAGCAATGATAAATTAAGTTGTCTTCCAAAATTGTATACTTGCTTGATTAGCTATGTATGATCAGAGCCTTTTGTGTGTGTGTACTGGGACAGGTTGCTGGCCTTCCCTGTTCCCACAGATCAAATCCTCCTAGCTCAGGAGCTAAGGCGAAGCAGTTATTTCTTTTGAGTACTTCTTAGTTCTTAAATTTTATTGCATGTATTTGATTATAGATGTCACAGACATTTCATAGTTTCAAAAGTCATTACTGCTCTGAGAAGTGAAGGTTGTGGTGAAAAGTAGTCATAAGAGAAATGTATTTGTGCCTTTTGTTTTTGTTTCCTTTTTTAAAGTTGTGATACTGTTTGTTCTACACTCCCTGAAATATTACTGCTTTGTGAAAGTCCAGACCAAATACAACACCCTCCATGAACCTAGCACATTTGCAAACTTGGTTCTCTCACTACTTGATATTTTCTGCATTAGTTAAGATAGAAATTCGATAGCTCAGTTAGAAGGGGAGGGGAAATCTGCTGCTAGAAATGTCTGGACAAAGTGCCATACTGGTCTGGGTAAGATTTAGGAAACATAACCTCTGTACATAAAAAAAAAAAATCAGTTAAACATCACATAGTAGACAGCCATTAAGTTATTTAAAAGATTAATTTATGAAGAAAGGCCTTTTGTACAGTTTAAAAGTGGTTTTCATAGAGGTATCTACATGATCAAGAGTTAAATTTTTTACTTTTGCCTTATTAGTTCCACAAACTTGCCAGGGGTGACTTATTTGTCTGGTTCAAGATAACACTAGTTTTTTTTTTTCTTAGTACTTGTTAAATGCCAAAAGGACATTTTTGAACTGTACATTTGATCACATTGGTAGCTTTTTCTGTTTTATTTCTCTTGAGAACCTCAAATAAGAAACAGTTGAAATGTCAAAAATAAAAGAAAAATGGAAAGTGAGTTGGTCTTCTGAATAGGAGAGACACTACTCATAAAGCAAGACAAGTCTGTAGGCAGAAGATTGATAAGAACCATTCACAATGGCTACCATTGATATTTTGGTGAAGCTTGATGGAAACTAGCATCTGACCATGGACCAGTATGTGATCATGGGGCAAAAACTGAGCACTGTAAACTGACTTATGTTTGATCCATCAAGCCATAATGTGATGTAGACCCAACAGTATCACAAACCAAGGTGCAGTATATACTTGAGATTCAGCATGAGGAGGGTCAGAGAGCACAGTTAAGTTGCACAAGCAGGAGGGCCGTGTCCATGTACTATTTAACACTGAGCACTTTTCCCTGTCCATAAATTCTCACTCATGACCACCTGAGGGATATTTACCTAACCCAGTGTCACAAAGAATTTTCTCCTGTGCTTCTTCTCAGGAGATTTCTACTTTGTTTTTAAGTATACATTTCTAATTTATAGATCTGTTTTTAGTTAATTTTTGCATATGATTTGACATAGGAGTTACAATTTATTTTTCTGTTATTCATATCAGAATACATTTCATTGTTCTAGAAACATATAATTTTAAAATGTTTGTTTCCCTTTGCATTATCTCGACACTTTTATGAAAGACATTATGTTTGGATCTACACATGATCTGTATTATTGCAATGAAACATGTCTGTGATTCCAAAAATATCACATTATTTTGGTTACAGATGTTTCAGATTAAATCATATATATGATATTCACAAGATATTGGCACATACTATATATATATATATTGGTCTTTTATGCTTTGTCCTTGCTACATTGTCTTAGAAGACCCAGTGTTTTAAATCCTAGCTACATGGGAGGCAGAAATGGGTGGATTGAAGTTCAATGCTATCACAGACAACATCAGTGAGACTCTGAAAATATGGTGTGCATGGTCTCACATGCCTGTAACTTAGCTATGGGGCTGGCACAAATAGAAGAACTGAAGTCCAGGCCATCCCTAGGCAAAAAGAAAGAAGACTGCGGCTAAAAATTAAACTAAAGCAAAATGGCTAGAGGTGTGGCTCAACTGATGAAGTGGTTGCCTATCAAGTGCAAGGGCCTGAGTTCAAACCCCTATATTACCAAAAACTTTTAATGCAAAAACTAGTTTTTGTATAATGCAGTTATTTATTTATTTTGATGGGACTGGGATTTGAACTGAGGGCTTCACACTTGTAAAACAATTGCTGTAACACTTGAGCCATGCCTTCAGTCCACTTTACTAGTGTTATTTCGGAAATGGGGACTTGTGAACTATTTGCTGGCCTTGAACTGCAATCCTCCTCCTCTCAGCCTCCAACGTAGCTAAGTTACAGGTGTGAATCACTGATGCCTGGCTATTATGAAGATATTTTTAAATATTGAAAGCACAAGTTACTGAAATACATGCATAATGACAATAAATCATCATGAGATTTTCAGTGTGGAATTTAAGAACAAATGCTAGATCACTTGCCCTACTGGTTGTAATGTCAATTACTTATACTTTGTGCATCAAACTAGCTCATGTTCCAATATTGCTTTCCAAGAAAATTGTTGGCATTTTTCATGCCTCTTCTGGAAATAATACATCTGCTAATGAGAATGCACAGAGGCTTTCAGTCTCATACTTTGCTTTCATAGAGGCAGAAAGACAGGCAGGATAGTGGGAAGCAGTATAGAGAATGAAGGCAACGATTCCAGCTCTGTTCTGATTATAAGTTATATTGTTGGAGAAAATGCATATTTGGCTTTTTCCACTTTAATCTGAATTGAAAAAAGTGGCAAAATATAGGGAATTAGGATTTTGTTTACCAAGTCTTCATTGTTCTGGAAACTTCACTGCAAAGGAGCCAGCTTTGTAGCCTGGTTCTGTGATATTTTGGTTGAATCTAGCCCTTGTCTATTTGTACATTAAGTCTTTCACTGGCATGAATACATCTTCTAATATCTAGTTTAATTTCTCCTTTCTTATTTTCCCCAGTCCAGGATTTTATTTCCTTCCTTCAACCAAAAAAAAAAAAAGTACTTATGGAGCACATGATACACAGAGTTGCTGAGCAAGATGGTGGCAACATCCTGATGGACCTCACTTCACAGAGCTTTGTTTTTCTGATATGGTCTCATACTTATTGCCCAGACTAGACTTGGATATGGATTATGGTTCATATCCTACCTATGCTGCTTTGCTGGGTCTACAGATGTGAAACAGTACACCTGGCCAGAGTTTTGACCCTTTAATTATTTGGATCTTTGCATTACTGGAATAATATTTAACTCTGCACAATAATGCTCCATAATTTGAAATAGGTAAATATATTAACTGATAAGAAGGAGAAATATAATATAATTAAGTATGTAAAATATCTGAGCACAAAACAATATACAATGTATTTGATCCAGTGTAATAAGGATTGTGAAGCAAATCAAGGATCAGACCAAAGTGAGATATTAAATCTACCATTGTATAGAATTTCAAGTTCAGTTACTTTAGATTGACTTCTAGTTAAACTGTGAGTTTAACATATGAAAAACATTTGCATACTACTAGATTAAAATAATTAAGAAAAACTGGAAGCAATTAGACTTCAAACTCTTATCATTTCCTTTGACTTTCTCTAAATTAGATTTTCTCCAAATTTATGATGATGAAGTGGTGGAGCTGAACTTCTAAACAGCCTAAACTACTTATGGGAAGTGTTTAATGTTGAGAAGTTCTCTACAACAACTTAGGAAAGTAAATCTTTCAACTAACATATTTGAGTTATGATGAAAGATATTCTTCAAAATGCAATTGTCTTCAAGTTTGGACATATGATCCCTGGAGTTTAGAAGATAGCATCTGTCCAGTGAGATTGATTTTAAACAACAAAAATTAGTGACAAGAATATCATGAATAAATATAAACACCATCTTCTATTCACTGTCAAGCATATGAAAACAGACAAATTATCACCTACTAATATTTGTTTGCAATTTGGACATCAATATTATTAGCCCAAATATCTAAAAATGAAAGTAAAACATAGCTAATGAATAATAGGAAAAAATGCATCATGTGCTGATTTACTCAAAATGTACAATTCTAGAAAACTAAGTTGATTTTATTATAATTAAATTCAAAGTATTTGAAGTAAAAGTTTTAGAATTTCTTGGCAGAGCGTATACAAAATATATTGTGCCTAACAGATAATTCTTTGAGTTTTAGACAGCACCCGAACATACTTCTGTATAATATTTTAATAGCTAGTTAATATTTCAAGTTGCGAATTATTACTACCAGCCAGAAAATTCATAAAGATAGAGCTAATAGCATGTTCCAGTCACCACCATCTCTAAGCACAACAGTCTTTCTGCTTCCACTTTTTTTTACCTAGAGTCTCCTCAATATAGCATTTACAGGGATCCCATTAAAATTTATGTCAGTAATTGATTTTTCCCCCAGTCCTTGGAGTGTGATAAGAAATCCTTGGCTAAAATCCTCCAAAGGATTCCTGTCCCACCACAAGGAAAAGAAAAAGCCATTGAAATGGCCCCAGGACCTGCAACATTCAGTCCCTGCTCTCTGTCTCTAATACATTTGCTTCTGCATTTTATCAGCTTTTGCACTCTGTTTTTGACACAGTGTCCTGACAGTTCCTTGTCTGCAATTCAGCTGGGATGCTTTTTCTTCTCTCAGACAATTGCTCTTTTTCTCTCTCCTTGGATCTCATTTTTCATGTATTGTCACATAGTTACCTTCTTCACCTGCACCAAGCACTAGCTTGAGTACCTACTTCTCAACTGAGCCTTCCCTGTCCACCATGTTTAAAACTAAACTCTACCTCCCAATTCTCTTTCCCTATTTCTGCCTTGATTTTCTTTGTGATTGATAACCACCTAATCCATCACATCACTTGTTTATTTTGTTGATTTTTTTTTGGTCTCTTCACTTTCCCAATGCAAAGTAAGCAATGTAAGGTTTAGGGCTTTCTGTACACTTATTTCATTCATATGTGCCAAACCACAGAATGCTGTCTGGCCCCAAGTTGGTTCTGATTGAGTATTTTGGAATTAATAACCAGAGACTGTTCCATACCTATGTATTAATTTTTCAAAATAGTTTTTGCCATTTAAAGCTTCATGTGCATATATGTTCATTCTCTTCCCACAAGACATTGCATTAAATTGATATCTTCAAGGTAGTAACCACTTGATAACAATGTACAAATTCAGGGTGCTTGTACATGTTTACATTATGACTGTCAGGGCCATTGGAAATATTTGTGGGTAACATGTCCTTGTCAATTCCTAACCCTACATCAGTTCTTATCTCTTTCTCCCCTCCTGCTTCCTGCAAAGCCTCCCCACCAACTATGATAGAACTCCTCCCAAACTCAGGATGTAAATGTTTCATGCATGTAGCCTTAACTCTCTAAATAACAAAACTCTAATTTAACAAATTAAAGAACAATGCATAGAACTCAATACTTCAAAGCAGCAACTCCTTCACTTTATTTGAAAAGTTATCACGATAAAAATGTAGTAGAGGAGAAATAAATGGTTCCTTGAAAATCTATTGGTAAAGCCCTCTCTCTCTAGGAAGATTAGGACCTCAGTCACTCCAGGGGCCTCCTATCTTGGTTAGCATGTTTGCTAATTAACACTGAAATCCTTCTTAGTCTTTCTTGGAGGACAGTTACACGTAGGGTCATCCTTATAGCAGTTTTCTAATTCAGTTTTCTATATAAATTGGGTGATATTTAAAAGAGGCCAAAGTCTTATATATATATATATATATATATATATATATATGCAAATATCCCCAACTGTCAGAGAAAATTCTTTTTAAGTTACAGTGGGTTTTTGGTCATTGTGTATACCTGAAATATCTTAGCTCTGGAAGAATTGGCGTGAGTCCCCCAAATCTATTAATCCATGGCCTCAATCAACTGCACATGGAAAATACTAAAAAATAAATTGACATTTGTGTTTAACATGTGCATTTTTAAATCACCACTTTCCCTAAGCAACAGAGTATAACACTATTTATAGAATTGACATGGTATTAGGTGTTATCAATACTATAGAGATGATTTAGTGTATGTAGAATGATATGAGTTGCTTTTATGCAAATACAATGACATTTTATATGAGGAAATGGAGCATCTGAAGACTGTGGCATCTATGAGGGGTCCCAGGACCAACCTACCATGGACACCAAGAGACAACTGCTTACTTCATCAACAAACTTGAAAATAGTCTTTCAGAGAATATAGCAGGCAATCAAGATTGAAACAGATTCATGTATCAACTAGAGGAGCAGAAAATATAGTTCAATCATTTCTTCTATATGACTTTGACAGAGACATTTACTACTCCCTGAATGCCATGAACTTCTAACATTTCCCATTTCTGTTTCTTCATAGTCAGTCAAGATATGCATCTAGTTCAGGTAGCCAGGCTGTTAATCAAAATGCATGTTGTCACTTCTATGCAACCCCTTGCTCTTTCTTTCTCTGTGGTGTCATTCAAAGTGGTCTGGGGTCCCATACAGTAAATCTTGAGCTTCCTCAGCTTGTTCAGTTGATAACCTGTTATACCTTCCATCACTCTGGAATAGTCATTATTAGCAAATCTTATTAAAAAAATAATCCAGTTTACATTTTGGAAAGGGCCAGAATATAAATTATTTAGGTTTTGTAGGCTTTATACTCTTTTTGTCAACCACTCAACCCTGCTGTTATAAACAACAAGCAGCTATACCCAATGTGTGAACCATGAGTAAGGTATTGTTTCCATAAATCTCTATTTATGTTGACAGGCCATGGGCCACATATGACCCTCAATCAATAGTTTTCTGACACTTAATCTGGATATATAGCTAATATCTAGCACCATCTTAATCAAGAAATCTTACTTACTGAGCAGCACAAATACAAAACTCTATTCAAAATACTCTGTGTTGAATTTTAAAATATTCTGAATTGTTAGGAAAAATATCATCTGTTTTATCACTTCTCATACTCTTCCAATTTTTCTCAAAAATGCTGTGTAGATCAATATGATGGTAGACATTCTTAATTTATATGAGCTAAATTACCTTGAACTGTAGCTTGCTGTGTCCTCTGTGTCTTCTGGCTGCTGATCAATGTGCTTCAAGTTGATGCCAAACTTGGTAATTTCTATCCAAGAGTTTCATGAGTGCATCAGAAATGATATTTTAAAATAATAAGAATGAAGTCATTGACATAGAATGTGAAGAACATGTTAAGCACAAGTACAGTTGCATAAAATAAGTCATTGTTCATGTCAAAATAACAACAGTGTTTCCAGCTACATCAACCTAAAATTTTTGACAAAGGTGCTAAAAATACATGATGGGTAAGAGTGCCTCTTCAACAAATGTTACTGGGAAAAGAGGATATCTGTCTGGAAAGAACTGAAAGTAGATCTGTGTCTCTCACTGTGTATAAATATCAACTCAAAGTGGATTAAAAACCTTAGTATAATACCTGAAACCTTGAAGCTAGTACAGGAATGAGAAGGGAACTCACTGGAAGCAATAGGCATAGGTAATGACTTCCTCAGGAGAACTCAATTGGCTCAGCAATGAAGACAAAGAATTAACAAATGGAAATACATGAAATTAAAAGGCTTCTGCACAAAAAAAGATATTGTTTCTAAATTGAAAAAGCCACCTACAGAATAGGGTATCATCTTTGCCAGCTATACATTAGATAAGGGACTGTTAGCATGAATATAGAGCTCAAAAAACTAAACTACAAAAAATTAATGATCCAATGAAAAAATGGGCAAATAAACAACAGTTTTTTTCCAAATGAAAAAGTCCAAATGGTTAAAACACACATGAAAAAATGCTCACCACCCATGGCCATAAAGGAAATGCATATCAAAACTGTGTTAAGATTTCACCTTATTTCTGTTAGAATAGCTACCATTAAGAAAACAAAGAAGTCAGGTACTGGTGGCTCATGACTGTAATCCCAGCTACTCAAGACTTAGAAATCAGGCAAATAACTTCATGATATCCTTTCTGGAAAAAAAGTCACAAAAAATGGCTAATGGAGTTGCTCAAGGTGAGAGCCCTGAGTTCAAACTTCAGTACCACAACACACACACACACACACACACACACACACACACACACACACACACACACACAAACAACAACAAATGTTGGGCTAGGATATGGGGGGAAAGAACCCTTATACACTGCTCATGGAATGTAAGCTAGTGCAACCACTTTTGAAAACAGTATAGAGGCTCCTTAAGAAACTAAAAATAGATCTGCCATATGATTCAACCATACCACTCTTTGGGATGTTCTCAAAAGAAAGTGAGTCATCTTACCACAAAGACACCTTCACACCCATGTTTATTTCAGCACTATTCACAATAGCAAAGCTATGGAAACAGAAAAGATTCCCCACTATTGGTGAAAGGAATAAGAAATGCGGTATTTAGACACAAAGGAATTTTACTCAGCCTCAAAGAATAGTGAAATTTTGTCATTCGCAGGTAAATGGATGGAACTGGAGAACACCAACTTAAGTGAAGTTAGCCAGACTCAGAAGGCCAAAAGCCACATGTTCTCTCTCACATGTGGAATATAGACCTAATACAAATGAAGCAATATCATGAAACACTAGTCACACTAAGGGCAGGTCACAAATGGGAGGGGTAGTGTAAAAGAAAGAAACTAAGAACTTGAACAATGTTGATATACACTGTACACAAGAATGAATTTAGAAATCTTAAACTTCCTGAAGGCACATAAGAAAGGAACTAAAGTAGAATATAGATAATTACTGGAGATAAACCAATTGGGGGTATAACACATATGCACATGATAATATCGCATAGAAACTCCCTTAATTTCAATCGAGCAAAAATGTCATGTGTTTCTTTTCATTTTTTTTTCTTCTGCAAAACTGGAGAATAGAAGAGAGGAAGAGATCCTGCCCAGGGGGCAAGGTTGGTACAAGTGGGTGGGGAGGATGTGGCCAGGAAAAGGGATAGGAGGGTGAATATGGTGCGAAAAATGTGTGCACATGCATGTAAGTGAAAAAATAGTACCTGTTGAAACTAGTCCACTAATCTGGGGGGAGGGAGGACAAAGGTGAGTAGTGGAGGGGGTGAATTCAAGTATGAAATAGTTTATAAATTTTCAGAACCTTTGTAAATGACACAATGTACCCCTACCCAACACAACAATAAAGAAAAAACAATGGGCAGAACACACTGGGAGTTTTCCAGCATTCTCTCATCACCTGCTCCCCCACACACATAAAGTTTACTATATTATTAACATCTTACAGTAGTATGGCACAGTAGTAAAAATTGGTTAATCATTATCAATACCATATTATTAACTAAATTTGTATTTACATTAGGGTCCACTTTTCCTACTGTACCTACTGTATGCTTGTTAAGTATATAACAGCATGTGTCTACCACTGTAGTACCACAGAATAGTTTCACTACTCTGAACAGTCCCTGTGCTCCACCAGTTCATCCTTCTTTGCTTCCCTACATCCTTTGAAAACCATTGCTTTTCTATTGGTCCTGCAATTTTGCCTTTTCTGAAATGAAATATGTTAGCAATTCAATAGTATACAGCCTTTTCAGATTGGCTTCTTTTTCATAGAAACTCATTTAGTTTCACCATGACTTTTTAAGACCCAAAGTTATATTTACCTTTTATCACTGACTAATGTTCTATTTAATGGATATATCACAGTCTGCTTATCCATGTTCCTATCAAGGGACTTTCTGATTTCTTCCAAGTTTTGGCAATTCTGAATAAAAATGCTCTTTGATGCATGTTTTACTGCAGACATACATTTTTAGCTCTTTTGAATATATACTAAGCAGTGAAATAGCTGGTTCATACAAAGAATAAGAGGATGCTGAGATTTGTACAAAACTGCTAAAGTTTCCCAAATCAGCTACACCATTCTGCATTTGCAACAGAAATGAGTGAGATTTCCTGTTCTACATCCTTAACAGGATTTGGTGTGTTCATTGATTAGCATTTTGGTCATTCTTGTAGGTGCATAGCAGTATCTCATTGTTTTAATTTGTAGTTTATTTATGATACCTGATATTGAACATCTTAAAATTTGCTTATTTTCTGTTTTATTGTATCTTCTTTTGTGAAATGTTCTTCAGAAACTCTGCCCATTTTTCTGGGTTAGCTTGTTTTTGTTCTCATTATTATTGTTGTTCAGCTTTAAGAATTCTTTGTGTATTTTGGTTGGCAGTCCATTATCACTAATGTGTTTTCCAAACACTTTTTGCCAGGCTATGACTTGTCTTTCATGCTCTTAACAATGTCTCTTACAGAGCAGAATTTAATTTAATTTTAGTGAAGTCCAGCTTCCTCATAGTTTCAGTCATTGATTGTGCTTTCATTTCTCTATCTAAAATTCTATTTCTATACATAAAGTCATCCAAGTGTTTGCCTTCTTCATTCTGGGAGTTTTATACTTTTGTGTTTATAGTTACATATGTGATCAATTTTGATAACTTTTCTGATCACTGTAAGGCCTGTGTGTCCATTCCTTTTTCTTCACTTTGCTTGTCCATTTTATTCCAGAACTATGTGTTGGAAACTATTCTTTCTGTGTTGAATCATGTTTGGTCTTTTGCCAAAGACCATTGTATTATTTTTTAAATCATTTATTCATTTATTCATATGTGCATATATTGTTTGGGCCCATTTTTTCCCCCTGCCCCTCCTTCTACCTCCACCCCCTTCACTTTCAGGCAGAATCTGCTTTGCTCTCATTTCCAATTTTGTTCAAGAGAAAACATAAGAAACAATAAGAAAGACATAGCATTTTTGCTAGCTTGAGATAAAGATAGCTATACAAGACAGTCCTATCATTGCTCCCACGTATATGTGTACTACACTCTGAATCAGTTCATCTCTATCAGACCTCTTCACTACTTCCTGGTCACCTTCCCATAGTGGCCTCTGTCAGTTTTAGATTACTTTGTTAGCTCCTCTACAGTATGCACATCAAACACTTTCAAGTTTTAGGTTTCCTTTCCTTTCCCTATTCCTCTTGTATGCATTCTCCCCTTAGCATGTGACCCTTGTCCAATAATATTACTGCATTTTTTTTAGGTCTAAAGTCCACATATGAGGGAGAACATATGATTTTTGGCCTTCTGAGCCTGGCTAACTTCGCTTAGGATGATATTCTCCAGTTCCATCCATTTAGTTGGGAATTCAAAATTTCATTCTTCTTTGTGGCTGAGTAAAATTCCATCATGTATAAATACCACATTTTCTTAATCCATTTGTTGGTAGTGGGGCATCTTGACTGTTTCCATAACTTGGCTATTGTAAATAGTGCTGCAATAAACATGGGTATGCAGGTGCCTTTGGAATAACCTGAGTCACATTCCTTTGGCTATATCCCTAGAAGTGGAATTTCTGGATCATATGTAAGATCTATATTTAGTTTTTAAGAAGCCTATATTTTGTTTTCCAAAGTGGCTGTACTAGCTTATCTTCCCACCAGCAGTGAATGAGTACTCCTTTATCCTCACATCCTTGCCAACATTTGTTGTTTGTGGTGTTTTTAATGATAGTTATTCTAACAGGAGTGAGATGGTTGTGATTTGCATTTCCTTTATGGTCAGGGATGGTGAACATTTTTTCATGTGTTTTGTTTTGCCATTTGGATTTCTTCCTTTGAAAAACTTCTGTTTAGTTCAGTTGTACACTTCTTTTTTGGTTCATCAATTTTGGGGGACTTTAGTTTTATGAGCTCCCTGTATATTCTGGTTCAAAGTCCTTTGTCTGATGTATAGCCAGCAAATATTTTCTCCCACTCTTTGAGTGGTCACTTCAGTTTAGATATCAACAGATATGAAGACCAATGGAACACAATAGATGACCTGGATATGAATCCACATGGCTATACCCACCTTATTTTTGACAAAGGCGTCAAAACCATATGATGGAAAACAGACAGCCTGTTCAACAAATGTTGCTGGGAAAAGTGGTTATCTGCCTGCAGGAAACAGAAACTAGATCCATGTCTGTCACCTGTACTAGTATCAACTCAAAGTGGATTAAGGACCTTAATATCAGACCTGAAACTCTGAAGTTAGTACAGGAAAGAGCAGGGAATACTCTGGAAGCAATAGGTATAGGCAAAGATTTCCTCAACAGAACTCCAGCAGCTCAGCAACTAAGAGAAAGAATGGACAAATGGGATTACATGAAATTAAAAAGATGATTCTATTTTGATTAATCTTTTCTGCTACCTAAAAATTCTTCTTTATTTTTGGTAAGCATATAATTATGTCATCTTAATTTAATCAAAAATAGGTCTGATTTGCAGCTGAGTTTTTAGAAGATTTAACTATCTATAGTCTAACTTTGTACCTGCTTGGAAGCTTGCCAGGCCTTCATTTTAGACAGACTTTGAACTTCATTTCTGTGTTATTTCTAAGAGATTTCTATATGAAGAACTTATGAGACACAAACTTCCGTGAAAGCTGTTGAATAAGAGATGGTGAGTACAAAAACACCTCAAGCCCTTTACAGTTAAATCAGCCAGGAAAACTCCCTTCACCTTGGATGGGACAATTTCCTTCTCAGAACTACAGCTGCCATCAGGTGGGAGAGGACGCCAAATGTCACATAGTGAGAACCAGGGGCTGTTTTCCAGGCTTCTGTGTTCCTAACCTCAACAAAACACACAAATGCACACACTGACTGCCAGGAGCCTCAAGATGACCACATGAATTCACTTCCTCTAGACACAGAAATTCCTACCCTTTCATCTGAGGATACACGGGCACACACACACTACAGCCTAGGACTGCTTAGGATTCTCTACACAGTGAAATTGATACCACCTCTCAGGAGAATGGCAGATTTCAGGAACACAACAAACCATGGAACAGCATAAAATTCTGAGGAAGGTCATTCAATTCTGAAAAGGTTCTCTGAGGGACATCACAGTACACCTTTCATTCATGGAACTGAAGACATAAAGTCAACACCACACAAGGCTGCTCCTCAAGGGACTTCAGAAATGAGCCCAATTTCTACAAATCAGTGATGGCAAATGGAACAACAAATATCCCACACACACTCACACACACTGAAATTAGGGATATACGAATTGTGATCTTGGGTGTGAATTTCTTCCATTATATGGAGTTAATTACAATGGTGAGCAAGACAAGAAGTCATTGAACATCACATAGCTTTTTTCATTACATCTATTGCCACCTTATTAATGATAGATTTTAATTCCAGGAGATTTCTGCTGGCCTACACAGTGGATATACTCAATGAGTGTGAAAAATTTGGGAGTATGAGAAGGTATGAGAAAAAGCCAAGAAATTAATACATGAAGATACAACAAACATTAAATGCAGAGAGAAATACAGAAACACACACACAAACACAGACAGACAGGCACACAAGCACACACACGAACACATGCAAACACACACACACGCACACACACACATGCACACACAAACCCAGGAACCCTGCCTGTATTCAAGTCATGATGAATCTAACCTGCCATAGCTGAAATCCCGGCGTTAAGCTAATGAGGGGACACTTTCAGCTCTCAAGAAAGGATCAAGCTTAGAAAAACATGCGAAGTGACACCATAGTTCGTGGAAAGAAGACATACTACCACCTGCCGGCAATGAACAACTAAAGCCTAATCTAGAGTCAAGGCCTCAATCCATCACCTGAATTGTAATCAATTTTGGCGGGCCAATGATGCACAGACACACATGCATCACGATAGCCTGATATACAAGGGCCATATTCAATGAACACTGACTATTTCCTCCTCAGACAATTGATTACAGTTGATCTAGGAATAGCACTGCGGAGAACAACCCAAAGTTACTGACTTTCATGAAGAATGCCTGACTGGAATTATTTGGAACAGAGTATCTAAAGGACACTGATCAAAGAAATATGTTAAAACACATGCACCCCTAAACATAAACACACCCATAGAGTGGCTGTGATAAATGAATATTAACTATATTGGGGTAAGTGAATTTCTGGGCTTTCATTTGTGAAAAGTACCTTTCAGCAGAACCTGTACATAGGAATCCCTGGAAACACTGGTGAATGAAGTTAATTTCTTCAAACCTTCACTGCCCGTGGTTTAGTGGACCCTGCAGACAAGAGAACAAATGATGTCAGATCAACAGGTGCCTGTGCCGTGCCTCCAGGTAACCCTTTCCTCCCTAGCCAGTCCACTGGAACCACACCCTGACATTACGTGGTCAGGATTAGAGGCAGAAACCAAGGCTGCCTACGCACCACAGCGAGGTCCAGGCAGCCTGTTCTGCTTGGTGAGTTCCATTCCCAAATGACACAGAGGCCTGTGGACACTAAATGCTCTGTGGCATGGGAGCTTAGGCTAGCTGTGAAGGACAGATCCACCCAACCCTGATGTGCTCAGGTCACCCGTGGGCCCCTGACATATGTGCCGAGGATCCCTAGGACCCAACTAAAAGAGATGTCTTCCAACCAAGACAGGGCCACCTCCCTCCAGTTTCTTCCTGCTTGGCTGGCCGGGATGCCATAGCAACAGGCCAGGCAGGAGCTGCCTCAGCACTCTCCAGGTTCCAGGGGCTAGGATCCCACTGTGACCTCACAGCCAAGTCTTTCATGATTGGTCAGACCACTTAAGCACTGCCTCTACGGCCCCTCCCCCTCCAGTCTCCAGTCACTTCTGTGACAGACTCCTGGCAAGAGTTTCTGCATTGGGGATTGCTTTTCTGCTCCATGTTCCCTCCTCAGCTCATTCAAGGTTGTAGTGGCATGACATTCCTCTCATGTTCCAAAGTACTCCCAATCTGGAACCCACAATTTGGAGGACAGACTTGTTTGCTACCCTATTCACATGCAGTGCTTGGTGTCTCCTCTTATAAATGTTGTAAACCAATATTTAAGGAAAATCAGTCTAAAGTGGCACTGAACCTTTAGCCTGCCTAGAGTAACAAGTGACTTACCTGCCTTGGGTGGCCTCATGTCTGGTTTTGTCATGCCATAGATATTTACAAAGTCATTGTTGAATGAATGCATGACACCAGACCGGGTTTTATTACTCAGCTAGGAACCAAGAGTACAGAGGAGACCTGGCTCTCAGAACGATCTGTAAATAAATCTGTGTATATGGATGGTGGACCTGGAAGGGCAGCAAAGAAAGTGGTGGGGATAGAGCCGCAGGTATTTTCATCACCCCACAGTAGATACAGAAATCAGAAGCAGAGGATAAGCCTTCACCTTTCAAGAAGAAGGAAGACAAATTCATACTTGTCACCTTATCCACTAAACATGACATCTCACAAATCTGAAAGAAGAACTGCTGTCAAATTTAGCATGACTGTCTACACTATAATGACTGCAAGTCATTTTGAATCAGGGATGGACCACTGGATAAATGCCATAGCATTTCTAAATGACCTAAATATATCATTGAATTATAATTTCACAATTATTCTTTAGCACAAGTTAGTCTTATAATACAACAGGAGTAATGCTGACATGGAATTACCAAGCGATCACTCAAACAAGAATGTTGGGTATGTATCATGCTGTTCTGTGCCTAATTATCCTGAATGCTTTTCCAAAAACCATGAGTTCTGGGAGGGCAAGCATCTTTCTTGTTTCTAAGGGTCTGCCACAAATAAGTTGTTCCATAAATATTACAATTCCACAATCCTATGAGCTATGATAAAACTGTCAATATTACATGTCTTTGGATAGATTTAGCATCATAAAACCAATTGCCTCTAATAGTGATCACTGTAAAGAACGCCATATGCGCCACACAGCAAGAAGAAATCAAACTGCCAAGTACTGCAAATCACCCTACAGTGTTTATTTAACTCGAGCTAATTTCTGACAATGAAATATAAAGGTTTAATGTTCACCAAGTATTAAATGACAATGAAACACAGTAGATGTTTAAAATGAACACTGCTGCTTGACTTGTTTCCCAAAATCAGTAGTTAATCCAAACTATTATTTTTCATCATTTAGGGAGTATTGACATTATAGTGCTGTTAAATTGCATCACAAATATCTGGTGAAATGCCTTCCTGCTTCAGCCTTTGAGCTCTTAGAAGACTGAATGCACAGGACAGGACCCGATACACAACAGATTATGAATCATTCTCTGTTGAGTAGGAAAGGGTGAAGGGAGATGGAAAGCGGCAGGTGAACATTTCTGTGTACTCAGTGAGGATGGTCTTGTGATCTCAACTCTAAAGGAGAGAAAGCTGAGGATCTGAGAAACTCAGAAACTTGTTCAAGCTCATAAGCAAACTCAAAATTCACATCAGCTCTGACTAAGAGCCATCTGCTCCATGGCCTCTCCCAAAGCTATATAAAAAGGAGTTTTATATAGAATGTGACATCTCTCTTCTTTTTTCAAATCTACAAACCATCTTTTTGAGAAAATGACATCCACATTGTTTTCCTAGCTTGTTGCAGAGTATTCTGTCTAGCATAACAGAATAAGTAAGAGCTTCTTCCATCTTGCCTGCCTATTATGTAATTAAGACTGACAAGATAGATAACCAGGGCAAGGATGCATCCATCCTGCTGACACAACCTTGTACAGAGAAACACTTACCCACCAGTTTATTAACAAAATGGACAAGCCAATTTTAATATGTATATAAATCATGTTTTATATCCTGGTGCATCTACTAAAATGTGGTTCAGATAAATTAATACCATTATCATTTAAATACAACCTTCTTTTTTGAATGGCTTAATTAAAGGAGCATCACATATGCATTCAATGTGTAGTTACTTTGTTAGGCCCACTTCTTATCCTAAAACTCTAAAGAACATTTCTGAGATTTGGAAGTGAGGGTAGCAGAATGGCAGAGATCAAATTCTGACTTTGTCATTTACCACCTGCTGGGTCTTAGGTAAGCAATCCAAGTATCAACTTTCTCATCTATGAAATATGATAATAATGGCTTCTACCTAATTGAAACTGTTTTAAGAATTAAATGAGGCAACTACAACTCAAATTCTTAGCATGGAAATAGGCACAAAGCAAGCACTCAAATGTGGCAATCTACAGAATGGTAGCTTTGTCTAAAACTAATCCTTTAAAGGCTAGCTTTCAAGAAGTATTCTACAAATAGATGCCAGATTTTATATTAGGGAGTTTGGTTTTCCATCTATGTTAGTGGTTTCCAAGTCAGATTTGCAACATATTGCATGACTCCAGTTACCAAATACAAATGTCATCTTTCTCAAACATTTACTGTATAGGCCACAGGGAAGATATGGCATTGTGAAGCTGTGATGCAGCATGTAAACAGAGTTAACCTGTGGAAGTCACCCAAACTATCTGATGTAATGTTCATACCCCCCCGTCAAACCTTCTCCTGAAGACAAGTCAGACATGACCACTGTCACCCAGCAAAGAGCTGTAGTAAAAATCTATCTATGATCATGTAAAATGGGAAAACTGATTTTACTGCTTTAAAATAAACATTAATGGTTCATACAAATTAAATATACAGTGAGTCTCAATGCCTCAGAAAATATTTTAACATTAAAAACATTACTTCAATGTATTAAATGTGCTTTGTCCACAACTTATAGGTTACTATAATAAATACTAAATATTGAACTACCAAATTGCTTGTAACCTTGAATTAGAGAATTGGTTAAAAGGGATAATATAATTCCCTAAATTAATCCAGAAAAGGCTTAGGTCTTCCTTACTAGATAAATAGCCATATATAAAGCTAAGACATTAAAATAATCTTCTAGTGACTATTGAGGTAAGTTATATATGAGATAACTTTCTAAAATAATCACTGAAGCATTTACATCTTTATAAAGTTTATCCAGTTAATTTTAGATGCTTTTGAAAAGTATCTGATCCTCCTGTTAATTTTCTATTAAGGGGCCAAATCTATTGGAAGGCATCAAGGAAGAGGGAAAGGGAAGAGAGAGAACACACACTGAGAAGTAGCTGAAAGAGAATGATCATTAACCCTTGGCTTTAGTGATGGAAGACCTATTCATTGGGTGTTTACATGAAATAAATAGATCAATCAATCCCTGAGACTTTCATAATAACAAACACATTTTTAAGGACTGCCTTGTTACTTTCTTGTTCTCTGGATATGTATGGTCAAAATATTCACCCAAAACATGAGCAGATAAAGGCAGAGAGCCATGTCAAATGAAAGTTAATTTAAAAATGAGAATACAGCTGCTCAACCTCTCTATGGAACTATATTGGAGGGTGAGGAGAATGTAATAATGTGGTTGGATGTTCAAGTGAAGGAAAGTAACCATTATAATTGTGGCATAGGGAAGGATCAACACTATGTCTCTAAGACATATCACCTCTGGATTTGGTGTTAGGAGACCCGGCAATGGAAAATGGTAAGAAAGATTAGTCATTGGTTTTCTACTCTTATTGGGTCTTGGAATTTTTTCCCAGAATTGCTAGGATTTGACCCCCAGAGACTGGGCAGGCTGGAATATGTATTTTGTGGTCACAGTGATCACTGCTTACATGAGAATAGCTACAATAGGCTCCCTGGGGCCATTCACTCCCTGCACTCTTCATTGCGCTACCTGTGCCATGGGTTCTGATAAAGTTTGCCACTGCTATTAGGGTTCATATCCAGGCGTTTAAAGTCTTTGGTTTTTGTTTCCATCCACATGCCACTGGAGTCTGTGCTCGGAAACATGGGGCACTTTACACGAGCTTTCTACACTCCTTGGTCAGCAGCAGCATTGCTGATAGGCATTGCTGGATAAATGGAGAGACTGTTATACTTGCTCTGTAAATGCCTTGGAGCTGTTTTACGTAAGTGCAAAATGCTCAGTTTATATTAGATATTTTCACATCTTTTGTTCCCAAGCCCCAGGAGCCAAGTGTTGACTGGTTTCTGTCTTATTTTGCTTCTCTACTCCCCTCACAAAGGGCTGGCTTTCCATGATCCTTATGGAACATGTATACTGGAGAGAGTCCCAGGCCTGCCTCCACTGCCATTTGTGTGGGCTTCAATCCAGTCTCCATCTTTTTAGCTTTAAAATATGATCTACTGGCCTACAAGTTGGTATTAATGGTGAAATAAATATTGTGGAAACACTCTGAAATCATTACAGTGGCAAATGTAAAGGGGGAACTCATAAAGAAAGCCAATTCTTTTACTGGTAAAGTGATTTAAGGAGAGGATGTCTGCTTCAATCTGAAGCAAAACAACTCAGGAAATGAGCTTTATTTATACCACTCTGGTTCCAAGGAAACAAAACAGCTAGTATTGCAAGGTCACTGACATCCCATAACATTTAAATCCTATGAAGTCAAAAGGAACCTTTCAAAGAAATGGTCATACAGGCCCAGGGTCTATGTGGCCCAGATAAAAATTGTCACTGTGATGAAACCTGAGTAGAAAATTTTCTCCAAATCTATTTTGCAATAATGGACAGATACTAGACTACTTATGGTTTGTCAGCTGGAGGAGGCAAGGGAGAAGAGGGGAGAGAGGGAGAGGGAGAGAGAGAGAGAGAGAAGGAGTGAAGGAGAGAGGCAGGAAAACAACACCTATAAATAATCATCTCTGGCCTGAAGTACCAGTGCAGTGCTGCCTCGCTACCTGCTCAACCCAGAGAAGGCCTTTTAAAACATTCCTTTCGATCAACACCACTTACCTCTTTAGGTTTTATTTTTCCTAGAAGAAAGTGTAAGAAGTGAAGCAAAGATAAAAGCATTAAGGGAAAAACAAGTCAGTTTTGAAAGAAGTTACTATGTGCATTTTCACCTTGGTGTTAAATCAGTGCTTCATATTTCCACTTGGCTAATGACCACAAGCCACTAAATTCACTTGTTGCCATTTGCTCCTTTGCTGGAGTGGAAATGTGTTTGGAGACATCAAACATCAGCCACATATCCTATAGTTCAATACTACTCTGTGATAACTACTTGGAGTTAGCTTTAGACTCCACAGGTTTAAGGGCTCAGTTCCACAGTGTACCCATAACTTCAGATGGCAGGGGCTAGTCCTAGGTATCTAAGCTACCTGTACTCCTGTCTTAGTTGACTACAGATATGGTGTTCCCACAACCTCCTTCTCAAGCTTGATAATTTACTAGAGTGACTCACAGAATTCAGGAGAACACTTCAGATACTCGTATCAGCTTGTCATAAAGAATATAACTTATTACCAGCCAAATGGAAGAGATGCCTAAGGAAGAGATGCATAAGGTTAGGTACTGGGGGATGAAGATATGCATGGAGGGAGTAACTTTCCTGACAGCTCTGACTGATAACTTCTTTGCACTTTTATGTGTTCACCAACCTCGAAAGTAACTGAATCTCATTGCTCAATGATTTTAACAGAGGTATCACTGCACAGACATGGTTGATTAATTCAGGGGCCACTGGTGATTGAAAATTTCTACCCTGGATCACATGGTTGGTTTCTCTGGTGACATGGCCGCTATATAGGTGCCCAATGGGTCTTCTCAGTACAAGTTCATATATGGTTGAAAGGTGCTCACTATCAGTAACAAAAGATGGTCCTGTTGAGAAATCCCAAAAGAACTGGGGGCAAAGATCAAATATATATTTCTTGTTATACCATGCACAGCAAGGAGATGCATAAAAAGTTTCCCAGGATGGCTAGTTCTTATTCTAAATGGCTGCAATTTAAAGCAATGTGAAGAAGTTCACTTAAAAGGTCAACCTCATCTTCAAGGCCAAAACAAGACAGTCAAAGTCACTGATGCCCTGAGTCAATGACTTACAAAGTCTGTATCCTAAGGGACAGCTCTTTGACACCCTGACCAGGTTTCTTCACAAGAGGTGCTCTTACAGTACTCTATCCCTTTCTTTCATAGTCCTATCATGCACCTACAAGTAGTTGCTCCATTAAAGGCTTATTTCTTTTCCACTAAACAGTAAGCTCTCTAAAGTGTGGCTTGTATATATCATGCTGATGATTGAGTCTCAGGATTTAGCATGCAAAAGCTGCTATTTTGTATTAATGGGACAGATAAAAGAGTTAAAACTAGACCTCTTTGCTTGGAACAACAGCTACACCTTCCCATTACCTTGCCTTCAATTTACCCAATTCTGTGTTCCAGGCAAAGGTCCGTGAATCCTTTAACAGTGACTAGTGGGTTCCATTGAGCCTCATCAGCAGAGAAGAGAGATTTAGCTCAACTACGTTATTATTATTATGAGGTTTCTAAAACAACCCACAAAACTAAGGGAATCAAGTAGAAATCCCAAATTCCAAAGGAGACAGGCAGTGTTTCTGCACATGAGGGTGCCTTTTTGTTTCAGAGCTCAGCAGGATTCTGTGGCTTCATTTGGTATTAGCAAAAGGGAAGAAACCATGTTTTCTCTAGGAATTTTGGAGTTTTGATGGCTTTCCATGAGACAGAAGCCACATTCCCCATTTGGAAGTTTAACACAACTTCTAAATCAGGGTGGGGCTTTGTCATGCCTCAGTGACAAATTCAGCTGCACAACATGCATAGTCTCCAGCCAGTGACCTAAGTTTCTCCTTTATGCACCGCAGATGAATCTATGGTTATTTCTTAGCAACCAAATTTGAAAGGCATAAAGACTGTGCCAAGAAAGCTAATGGTATATTTTTTCTTGTCTCCTTTCCCCCTCTTACCCACACACAAGAAATATTTTCCTATTTATATATGACAACACCATCTGTTTTTATCGTGGAGAGTTTCATCCATTCAGGAAATGCAACAACTTAGTCACTGCTAGTTGAATGGAGGTAGAAATGAAGAGGGCCCTATGTATCACTCACTGGGTCAAGGCCAGAGATGGGCCACCAAGAAAAGGTGAAAGAGGAATGTTACATTTTGCATTCACTCTGGCAACAGGTGTCAACAATCATGACCAGGCTTCTTCTAGTTACAAAGTATTGTTCTAGGAGATGAAGAAGATGGAAAGGTGTCAGATTAAGACCTGACCCTCAAAAGGCATTTATGCTTTGGGAAAGAAAGCATGAACAGAACAAAGATGAAGCAAATGGATTGTACAGTTGTGTTTTACAGCAATTATACAGTGAAGGAATAATAGGTACTGTGCAGGGGGTATGAATTGGACCAAGAAAGGCACACAGGATTTGTGTAGGTAGGGCTGAAGGGGTAAGGAGCAGAAGTGAGAGGGGTTAATAATGGGACATACAATATTTTAGATCAAAGAATAAAACAACAACGAGTAAGAGAAAGTCAAGGTGGATTTAAGGATTAACTAATAGACATATGAGTGGAGTATAATTTTTGAGACAGAAATAATAAGAGATGAGCTGAAAGTAGATTAGGGTCAAATATTAAATATAGATTCAAATGTAAACCTAAGAATTTTTCAAGACATAATTCAGGCCTAGCATTTAGGTTGGATCACATAAGCAGTAAAAAAAAAATCACTGAAGGTATCTGAACAAGGAAATAATAGAAAAAACTGTTTAGGGACCTATTATTTGAAATTAATTTGAAAATGTCAAAAAATTCATCGGAAGAAGTCTGAGATTGAGAGCAGGAAGTCTAATTTTATGTTAGAGTATACATCTGATAACTTCAAGAAATAAAATATAAATGGATTTCAAAATTAAAATTCCAAGTAGAAAAATAGTTATGCTATAAAAAAAATCACATTTCCAGACTGTCTAGTAGATGATGCAAATGGACAGAGCAATTAGATTTTGAGAAAGCAGACTTTTCCTGAAGGTCTTGACTGACATTTTCAAAAGAGAAATGAATTCAACTAATGCTCTTTTAGCTTTAGGTAAAAATAACACTTTTACAATAAATAGCCAAATATTTCATGCAATGCTATAACACGAAAGAACATCCTTTAAAATCTACACACAGAAGAGTACTGGATCCATTACTGGCCATGTTAAACAAATGCACCATAAGCAAGCTATCAACTTGAGAATACACTGGGGTCTTAATCTTTGGAAAAATCATTAGACGTTATGTCACTCACTATGCAATCAAACCTCTGTTTATAATTACTCTAATTATGGACCAACATTTCAATTGTTTCACAACTGGTGCCTAATCAAACAGTTCTGTAGAAGAGATGATTTCACCACAAGGTAACTCAATTAATTTCAGTCCAAAGAAGTCTTTGTTTTTTAAGAGTTTAAGCAACTGATTTATCAATTTAGGTGTTAGAAATATTCTTTCTCTAAAAATTACTGCACAAACTAAATCTAAATCCATGTAAAATGCACTCATCCATTATGAAAGAATATTCTTCTCTCATAAACAGTTATTTAAATATTTCCCAGCAACAGGCTGTGTGGACACACTGGGAAGTGAAACCAAGTATCATCACACTGTGAAAGTCCAGTGAAATGAAAGAATACATTTGGAATTATCTGGGGCACAAAATAAAATTTCATTTAAAAGTCCATTCCACTGGAAGCATTAATTTAATCAAAGCAGCAATAAGAGGAATTTCAAAAGTGTAAGTCTTCATTTTGGTGTTTGGCAATTTCCCCAATCTTTTATGCAAATGTCTTCCTGTAGCCTAGCTGGCTCATTTGAAATATGATCGCTCACTCAACCAGCAGCCTGGAATGGACATGCAGGGTTAAGCTATAATTTCTATGCTAGTAAATCCAGTCTGACACAAACCAATCGCAACCTTCAATGACATTTTCCCCAAAGTATCTTTTGCTTCTTAGTAACAGGCAAATCCCATTTGTCCGAATTGTTTTGCTGAGGTTATTGTCTTCTCTTTTCTACTGTAAAGTATAAACTCCAAAAAACAGAACTGTATTTCACTGTTTGACTCATTTGTTTTTTAACTAAGACCCAGAAGCCCAGGCATAGTAAGAGCTGATTATTCTTGTCCAAAGGATATTGTTAAACAACACTTGTTTCTGTTTAATTTTCCTCCTGAGAAGGATAGTAGGTGGAATAATCAATTCCTGGGTTCCATATTATATCCCTATTCCAAAAGGTTGGGTGTGGGAGAGGGCCCAGAAAAATATAATGAATTCTCATTTACTGACTATTATTCAGCCTTATATTTAAAATCGAAGCAGGTTGAGTAAATTTAACCTAACATGAAGTAAAGTATTTTTATGAACGTTTCTCAATAATCTGAATAAATAAGAATGATTATTTATGACTTCAGCCCCTGATCAGGTAGCCCTGAGACACTGCACAAAGCAAATGACTGCTGTTCTGCAGGCAAAGCCAACTCACTGCTGCTACATATCAGAATGAAATTTAAAAGGGAATAAAAGGCCTTGAATAAATATAAGCAGCGATGGACAAAACTACTGATTGTTGTGTACATGTGTGAGTAGACATTTAAATAAAATATGCAAATCATGTGGCTAGTGACGTTAATAAACATTTTAGAGACTGCTCTGTGCCAAGGACAGTGTCACCCCTAAGAAAGTAAGCCAATTTCACTGCAACTGTGTTAACAGGTTGAAGAGTCTATACCTAGGAGTCTAATCTACTGCAAGTCTGTGATCCCCGGAAAGGAGTGAGTATGGAGGGAGGCTGGCCTCCTAGTCTGTCCTCTTTCCTTTGGGCCCCTCTGCTCCTGTCAAATGCTATATTTTCACTTTAGAGCCTGATACTTTATAGTTGTACGATTCAATTATTTTAACAGGGAGAATTTATTGAGTATTTGCTATGTTATAGCTTAACAGGACAAGAAAGGATATTTCATCTTATATCTGTCTTTAAAACACTCATAAAAACTAGGAAAATGGGAAATATATATATAAAACGAATAAAGGAATAGAAAAAAACTGAGGATTAAACAGTGTAGTTGTTCAACTATGAACATTGGTATAATGCTTTGTGTATATGGAACATTCTTTCTTAAGTAATTATTTCAATCATGCCTTTGACTTTAAGATAAGGATATCAGCTCAGAGAGGAAAAAAATAACTTGTGGATGGGGGGGGTGTAGCTCAGTAGTAGAGTACTTGCCTAGCATGCATAAGGCCCTGAGTTTGAGTCCAACACTACAAAAATGATAATAAATTGCCAGAGACACATGGCTAGTGAACAAGAGCTGGAGATCATTCATAACTCTGACCCCAGCCACTGTGTGGCCCAAAGCAGCCATCCCAAAGGCTAATGATCAGAGTTCAGGAATGGAGGAAGCAGCACAGATGGTTCCTCTGGTCTTCAGGGATATACAGAAACTTCCCTAGAAGATTCAGCTGGGGAAGGGCAAGGCAGGAAGATTCCAAGCAAGGAAGAGCAGAGAGGTGGCAGGACTTGGAAAATAAGAGAGATAATGAGTAAGGGCTTAAGATTCTAGAATGAAGAGAATGGCTTGAGTGACTTATAAAACAGAACCAGTAATAGAGTCTATTTTAGGAAAATCAAGCTGGTTAGGCATGGGAAATACAGTGGACATGGGCAGAGTGAGGAGAGAGATGGTAAGGGACCCACGTAGACCATACCATAATAATTAAATAATATAAATATGACAATCTGGATCAGTGGAGGGCCAGTGAGAATGACCAGAAATGAAGGTATTTGGGAGGAACTATGAGGAAAAATCTGACAATTACAAGCTGATGGGAGAGATGGGGTCAGGAAAGAGGAGTAAAGCTGGACTGGTGAAAGGCTCTAGTTAATATTCCAATATTCAACAGGAGACTCATGAGCAATCTGGTGAGTCTTTCAGTTTCACTTGAGTCAAAGCTAATTATGAACATATCTGGCTGAGTATTCCTCTCAACTAACCCAGTGAGAAAGCAGAAGAAAAGGCCAATTAGATCCAGATCCTAGAGAGACATGGGCACCATGCTCCAGAACTTTTAAAGCCTGATAATTTATAGCTGTATTAATTAAATTCTTTTGACAGCGAGTACCAAGTATCAAGGCACTTCTGCAAGGGAGTAACGTGTCAAATTTTAAATTTAGAGACTGAGAATTTGCCATTTTGATTGCAGCATGGAAGACTCCTTAAGAAGGGAAACTATACACATGGAAGATAGATCAATGGCTCAGGGGATAAATATAAAGAAGGTCTAAACTAAGACATGACTGAGATGAAGAGAGGCAGGGGATAAAAGTTAAATCTATTACCACCACATTTAAGCATCTAACACTCAGCTAAACAGTTGATGGGAATGGGTTCTAGGATCTCTCAAGCATTCCACAGAAAGACTTGGTGTCAGGTGAGACAGCAAGAGAGTCAGGACTCCAGGATGAGTGACCACCCTAGTTTTGGCCACAGGGTCAACAGTAGAGGAGAGCAATGAGTGTGTTTTTTAAAGCAAGTTTGCAGTCATGGAGGTGGTAAAGTTTAGCAAGCAGCTGGAAAAACAAACTGGAGCCCTGGGAAGAGGAAGTAGGATGGACAAGGTTGCTAGGCCATTCATTTTTTTCACCAAAGACTGGCTAATGTTGTATATAAAGGCCTGAACTTGGTCATCTGGAATTAAAAATAAAAATGAAATGCAGCCTTACTCCATCTCCCACAGAAAGGAATTCATTTAATAACTCTCCTTCCAAATATTTTTCTTTTAAAGCAGACAATTTAATTTTTTATGGACACAACTCAGTAATTCAGTAGAAGAAGATATAAAGCCTATCTGTTACCATGAGTTGTAACCCATACCTGCGATCCCAGCACTTGGGAGGCTGAGGCAGGAGGATTGTGTGTTTAAGGTGAGCCTGACTACACAGCAAGTTGGAGTCCAGCCTAGAGTATGTAGTGAGACCCTGTCTCAAACAAAACAAATAAAATGCAAGTGTGAGTTATAAAGCACACACATATGCACACATGTATGTACACAACTACAAAACACCTCTTCTAACGGCTCCTACTTGGCTGCCCAATTGGAGGCAACAGGTCTGGAAACAATCAAAGATAGTTTGTTTCTAAATAGCTAATGGCCTCCCAAATGCAGGTGTTCCTTGCCTTCCTGATCGTGAACTGCTAACTGTTGAACACAACCTGCAAGGATATATTTTTCTTTTTACTTTAGTGCAAAAAAAAAAAAAAAACTACTTTCTACCTCTCCCAAGACACTTTGACTTTAATTTGTTTATAGAAATAGTGAGCATCTATCAATAGATACAGTAAACTAAGATAAATGAGGGAATTTCTGGGGTGGGGTTTTACTTTTTATGAGCATCAATGTCCTTTCTTTGCCAGTTTTGATAAGAGTCAGGAAAGTGTATCCTTGAGGAATATAATTCTGAAGAATTGTTCCTGTTTTGTTTTCCTCCACAGAATTAATCTCTTTAATGTTCTTTATGGTTATTCTATTGTCTCTACTCACTAGATGGTGTGTTCCAAGAGCACACAGCTTCTATCTGTAGGGTTAACCGAGGTCTCCCCTCTACCCTGCCCAAATGATAGGGTGAAGTAAATATTTAAATGAATAAATCACAGTCCTGTGATTATTCCTGTCTGAGAACTTAACGTGTGCTTTCCCTTAGCAATCGGTGTCTCAATCTCTAGGGCCCAACTTAATTTTGAATTATGATTTCTATTTATACACTCAAGGACACTCTTTCAGGACCTATAGTGTAGTGGGCCCCTGCTGGCACTGAAAGTTATTGGAACAGTAACGTTTACACAAAATGTGTGAAAAATGCAGCCAAGTGTGGTTCAAGGCCCTCAAGTTCTCCAGGTAACTTCTCTACCTTGCTGTCTTATATGGGGAGGGGTTGTGATGATTCTTCTCCTTTGTACCCACCCTATTCTTCTGGTGGAGTGGCTCAAGTGGTAGAGCACCTGCTTGGTAAGTGTGAGGCCCTGAGTTCAAACCCCAGTGCTGTTAAAACAAACAAACAAACAAACAAACAAAAAAAAAAACCCTTTGTACCCTGTTCTGATGGCTGGCTTCCCTTCTGGCAATTTTTGTTTGCAGTATGAATTTCACTCTAGGGCTCCTTTTGGTATTTTGACACCAGTTACCTGAAATCCACATTTGTTACTTTCAGTGCTTGAAATGCTTTTTTATGTGTGTGGTTAAACTTAGAGAATGGTCTATGGCTCTATTTCTACACAGACCAGAGGCTCATAACTTAAAAGTTACAAGGCAGATATTCTAGATGACTTTCCCCTCAAGGATCTTACTGTCTTTCTCTGTCCGCATTATAAAGCCCAATAATTTCTTTACTGCCCTGTTTGATGGGATAATTATAGTGACCACTTGCATTCATTAATCATTATAAGTTTTTTCTGGCCAATGGGATTTAGTTTGTATGAATTATTATATAATCAAGCCCAAGAACAACTGGTTACCACACCACAAATTCATAGTAAGATTTGAAATTAAAATTCCAAACTTAGAAAAACAGAGATGTATTTTTAGTAATTTATGCCACATCTTTTTCATTTGATTTCTCATATGTTTGAAAAAATAATGTACTTTTGCTCTCTTTGTGAAATGTAACCAGATTATAATGACTTTTTAAGTTATTAAATTTAGACTAACTTAATTCACAGGCCAGTAATTCTGAAGACATCAACTGTATCAGCAAGGTAGTACTTAGAAAGGCTCATCATCTACATGAAGACAATTCACTTGACAGCACTGCTTTCTTGGGCAATGACTCAAATCGGCTAGACTGAAAATAAATCTGAAGGGAACACAGCTGTCATGTAGTTGCAAGTAGCCTACCGAGTAATAACTTGATTCATTTTTCCCTATTTTTACAACTGGCTTTGCAAACAGGATTGCAATCGAACAAATACACGTGAGAAGAAAGAGCTTTTTAGTGTCCTAGGGATGACTCTATTGAGTTCCTTTGCTCTTACTGATATGACAAGCTATAAATAGTGATTCCTTGAGTTTACTTAATGAGAAACCAATTTCTTGATTTTATTTAAACTCATTGGTCTAGGTGAACCACTTATAACATAAGGGCTACACAATTTGAAATAACACTTTATCAAAGGTAACACTGGCATTAAAATTTGAGGGAGAAACAAGTGCCGAAAACAATTCTATGCTTGCCTACTGGGTATAGGCAACTTATCTGTTTTCACTGTAACCTCCCTGAACTACTATTTTAACTTTTTTGTTACAGAAAATTCCAAACATACACTGAAGCCCATGTACCTATCAATGATATAACAATCATGATACCCACCTTTGCTGGATTATCTGAGAAAAATTCTAAATAAATATTATCATCTGTCTTGCTTCAGATTATATCTCTAAAGCAGAAAGAGTCTTTTAAAAAATATAGCCTCAACACCGTAATACTCAGTGGTATACTGGTAGATATTTAACAACCAAATTATCTGAAGGAAATAAACAAAAAGTCCTGATTTACACTCTTTGCTATTTTCCTTGGTGTAAATTCCACGGCCGATTTCAAACTACCTGCACAGTATCACTGAGGGTGGAGCCGAGAGGAGATGGGCAGCACACCATTACATAATACTTTCACCTGCAACTCCATTAGACATCAACACTAACCTTACAGCACAGAGTGTAGCAAGTAACAGTAAGTAACTAGGAAGTCATAAATTTGAGTATCAATTTCACTTTTAGTATCTTAATTGTAAGTGTATAATTTAATTTAATGGTTATATTTAGCAACTGGCTTGCAAAATTCCTAAAAATATAGCAAACAGTTTTCATAAGCCTATGTGTGTTGGCTTTAGCAATCACATTCAAATAGCTCACCATTCTCTACTTATCAACTACTCAGTTTTCTCTGATCTCTCTCTCTCTCTCCCTTCCTCCCTCCTCCTTCTCCCTTAGCAGTAGACAGGGAGGAGAGAGGGAACTCACTTCAGGAAGCCACGCCAAAGTGATATGCCTTCCACATGGTTTAGGGCTACTTTCTGTGTGTAATTCAATCTGCTGTTATGGTCTGTTTCCAGGAGGTTAAATTAGATGCCCTCATGAATATGTACCTATTATCAATGGAAACCCAGTAATTCTTTTATCTTGCTTTTACTGACCATTCCCAGGCCCCCAGAAACAGTTTGAAAGAGAACAGAAAAGGAAGTTGGAAGAAGAGAAAATATCTCCATTCCAAGTAGCAAACAGCAACATGATTCTAAGAGGAAGATTGCTAAGAACATGAGCAGTGGAACTGGTGGAAGGACTCAAGTGGTAGAACACAAGCATCAAGCCCTGAATTCAAACCCCTGTAACACACACACACACACACACAAATCTTCTGTGCCTGATATATCCCATCACTGAAACACAGTTTGCAAAAAGCCCTCTTTAAGTGTGCCTTCCAGAACTAATAAGCACAGTACATCAGACATGGTGGGGCTTAAGCAGATGGTAGCATAGCTCCTGCTATCTTAGTTAAGGAAACCATGCTGGGCTGTAATACCTCCTTGAGCTCACAGACAAGCAAAACTTGAAAGTCCTATCAATGAACTGGTGTTGACCAGAACTACCTGAACTTCACAGTATCTTCACGAACCACCCCAACTAAATCTGGCTCCAGAATGCTTTTCCACTGTCATTTCCCACTATTTCTTTGAACATATCCTTGCTTCTAGAGGACACTGCCAACTTCATTACTGTCTTGTGAGAGATCTGCAAACAGGCTTAGCCTATCTAAAATACCCTTTCAGGGATATTATTAATTTTACTGTAAGTTTTCTTACAAGGAAATTAAAAAAATACAGGGACTGGAGACAAGGATTAAATTTTATAAAAGTCTGAATAATCTAGGCCAACACAGCAGAAAGGGTTTTTCAATTTTGGACCATAATACAACTTAGACATAGTTGATAAAAACAACAGCTGCTGAGCCTGGTAAATCCAAATCAGATTATTATGTTAAAAATCACAGGAATATGCTGAGAACATTTCAGAATTCCCAGCACACTGACAAAGCACCAAAACAAAATCTTACCTAGGGAAGGAAACATTTTGTTTAGAACATTTTTTTTCTTTTTTTGTTAAGACTTCAGCATGTGTAACATCCCTGAGAAGTTATTGGAGAGGAAAGACACAAAAGAATCAAAACTGTACACTAGAGAACATAGCTTTCTCCTCTCCTCTGCTTCTTCTCTAAGCCTGACTGCACACACAATGCAACTGTGTATCCTTATTGTGTTCTCCATACCCACAGGCTTACAGAGACAAAAACTATCCCACTGCTTCTTTTCCAAAAATTAGAGCCTATCATTAGAATCTTCATGTATAGATTGCTTTAAAATAAGGATTGTATAGATTGCTTTCAGATAAGTCGATTTTGTAACATTTCTGTACATAGCAAATGAAAGAATTTTTTAATACTCCTAAGAAATAAAATGAGGATTTACTAGGTTTATGTCACTTGGAGGGTTTTGAGCATTGTTATAGATGAGGATCAATTAGCACCAAAGTGTTTTTTACATTACTGTCTACATGTCTCAAAATGTGCTTTAAGTATGTGAAAGACCATAGTTTTTACTTGTCCATTTGCTGGTTAAGGTTGAATTTCAGAGGCTTTTCTGCTGTGGTTCCAGGACACCTATAATTTCTCCTACTTACCTGTAGTTTTTCTATTAGATCAATAACTGTTAAGCTTAATTTTTCAGCATTAAGTAATCTGACTCTTAAAATAACAAGGAAAAAAAAGTCAGTTTAAGCCTACCCAACTGAATTGATAAATTATAAATCATCAAAAGACAAATAACTGAGAAGTTTCCTTTCCCCAGTAGACAAGACTTTAAAAAGCCCAATATGAGAACCCCCAGACCCTAATAAGTAGTTGACTTGAGGTTCAAGTAGTTGGATATGTTCAGTGTGTTATAACAATCATAGAAGCTGGGGTTCAGCCTAAGACATTTAGGGAATCTTCTAAGTACTTCACACAAATAATTGAATGTTGCCAACAACCCCATGAAGTTTTTCTCTACTTTACAGATAAAGCAAACGAGAGTTATCTGATTTATCTAAAATCCTGCAAAACTAGTAAACTGGAAATAGTAAAACTAGCATCAATGTGAATAGTCTTCAGAGACAACTTTGAGGGAAATAAAAGGCAGCTTAGTTAGATGGAATGAACAACAGACTAAACATGCATGCATGCAGTCATTTACTGATTCATTCATAAACAGTCAGTGGCCATGACATAGAGAATGACACTGGAGAACCAACAATGGTAAAGAAACCAACGATGCTGCCAAACAGATGCCATCCCTACCTCATAAAAATCAGTCCAGGGATAAAGGTTAAACAAATGGTCAATTATTTTAACACAATCATAAGTGTTCCAGATGGAGAAGAGCAGGTAGAGGGACTACCTTATAACTGTGAGGCTTACAGAAATCTGCAAAAAAAGGCAGAGATTGGACTACTGTGAAGGCCACACCAGAGTTCAAAAACTTGCCCCAGTGGGTAACACTTCTCCCTAGCCCTCACCTAAAAGTGGGCATGGATTCAAAAAATAAAAAAAAAGTAGAAAGTCAAAAAAGCAAGGTATGCATAGGGCCAAGAGGACTTTGTCTAACACAATCTTTCTGGTACATGGGAATGGCTTTGGATTAATGTTCGAGTTTCTATTGCTCCCTGAATTTTAATCCCTTTTAAAGGTATTAAAATCACATTAAAATTTTATACCATAAATTTAACTGATGTACTTGTTAATACCAAGAAAGAAGTTGCTAAAACTATAGATAAAATTTGATTCTTGTTACCACCAATCCAAAGGAGAGTCTGATGTTGCAACTTTGTACACACAGTATAGAAGTCCTCAGAGACTGAGAATAACTCATCTGGCTTACCAGCTGACTTAACTTTAGCAGAGTTACACAGTCTCTCAGAATGCCAATTTCTTACCTGGTAAAAACAGAAATAATTCTACCTGGCCTACTTTCTACCTTCACACTGACATCAAAAGCAGCAATGCAAACTACCTCCTCCCAGGAGGTATCAGAGAATAGTAGTCTATGAAAGAAGAAACTCCTCACAAACACAATCTCTGTTTTCCCCAGACCATGAAACCTGCACAGTGTGTCCACAGTTTCCTGGCCTCCTGGACAACAATAAGCTGTCCTACATGAAGGTACTATCTGGTTTTAGCAGGTAACAGGAGTCTATTTTTCCCATAGAACCAATTCTATTTCTCCCAGATTGTTTCTCATTTCCAGTCAAAAGATATTCACATTTAGAGGCTATAATATTTTAAATAGTGTTAATATAAAGTATACTCATTGATAAACCTGAAATTTGAGGATGTGTTGAGAACTTAATACATTCCTTGTCTGAAAAATGGCTGAAAAATTAGAAGTTACAGTAAAACATCAGTAAGCACAGTTTTATTTAAGTAATTATGATATGATGCTTCTGATCAAAGGAAGTAGAACATTTAATCCTATAGGTTTTTCTCAACTTTCTTTCATACTAGTCTCTTTACTCCATCTCACTGCCCTATTGGTCTCCCAACACATTTTCCATTCAGCTGTCAACATTACTTCCCTAAACAAATCTGCTATTGCCTCTGCTTCAAAACCTTCCTGGGGCTCCTGGGTTATTCCTGGAATAGCATGGCGAAGCCATGTGGTACTTACAGGGTTAAAATGTACCTGCAAGCCTGCCCCAGGCAGAGGTTGACCAGAGTCAGTATGGGCACCCAAATCCCAACCCCAATGCTCTCCCTTCATCCATGCCACTAAGGGAAAAGCTGACTATAGGTATTTTAAAAACTCAAAGTGTGGTCTGCATCCAAGCATACTTTTAAATCAGTGTTAGAGTCATTCAACAAATACACATGCATCAGGTGAAAAGAAAGGAGCTATAGGGGCAAAGAAACAAGACTTTAGAGATGGAGGAAGTTTAGATCCTCATGCCACAATGCAGCAGGCATGGGAGTCAGGTCACTTATTTAGCTCCAAAAATTTGATTTGTGAACCATGTCTCATATTCTAAAACACTGTGTTAAATTATTTTAAATTGTGCATGCCATCTAAGCAAAAAAATAAGTAAAACAAAATTCAAAAATAATCAAATTTAAATACACTTGAATGAAGGTAGAACTTAGTAACTTGGATATTGATTGAATCTTGGGTAGCTCATGTAGGAACATGAGACATGGAGATGTAATATATGACAGAATGAACATGCATGTAGAAGGCTAAAGCCACACTATCCAGAGAGTATTTTATTGTAATCATAAAATAAATGCAAAGTAAACATGCATTAATTTAGGCTACCTATTTGTTTAATTCAATGGTCAAGAGCAAATACTATAAGCTATTAGTAATCAGGATTGTTGTTTATCAAATTAAAAGGAAATCTAACACGAGTTTAGAACACTGAAGAGAGGAAATCCTAAACTGGTCTATCTTCTCCATTGAGAGATTAAGGTGAACAAAGCAAAATTCAGCAAAGAATTAATGACTGGTATGCATTAAAACCTTCCTAAGATACCCTCCTATGTAATATGCATTAGTAGTAGTATTTGTCCTTTGCTGTGCACTGACTATTTCTATGGTACTAATTTCTGTGTTACATCCTCTTTTCAGGCTCCCATTGTTCTGTCTTCAGCTTCAAAATGACTCCTGAGTAGAGAAGCAACTGGAATAGAGAAGAACAGGACAATGGGAATAGTAGGGCCCAAAACTGCCCATAACTCCAGTGCCTCTTCCCAGTTGGGCTGGTCCATATCTGCCACCAATAGTGTCTGAAAAATCTAGAATCCCTTTTTAGCATTATGAACCCTGTAGGAGATACTTATTACATATGCTTTGTTCTCTATTTCTATGGCACCTATCACCATAGTAACAAGGCACACAGATGAAAAAGTAGGTTAGAAATTCTAAAAATGGAGGGTGGGGTGGCTGGGAAGAGGACCAACAGGGAAAGAGCCTTTCACTGACTAAGGGAGAAAAGACTAGATTCTTCTATAAGAGTAGTCAGTAGAATTAAGGGGGCAATGCTAACTGAAAAGGTATGTATGCCATTATGAGAGCAACAATGGAAAACAGTCAAAAAATTCAGTAGATGTCAATGTTTATAAAGGTAGACTTGCTGGGTTTCTGAGGTTAAAGTCAGATGTATTTTGCTAGAAAAGTTTGAAGACGTAAATTGCAACCTTTAAACAGCATCTACTTTTGGAAATCACGTAGTAATTCCACAGTGTGGATGACTACTGCTTAAAATTTTTGGTTATTTTGTAGTACTAAAAGTTGAGACATCTGTTAAGGAAGTGTGGTTTGAAAGATAAGTTGCTACAGTGAATTTTCTCCTGACAGTGACAAGTTTATCTTAGGAATAGCTGTATAAAGTGTCTTCAGAGGAAATTACTAGGTGGGGGTGGCTTTTGTTTTACCCTAAGGGAGTCACTGCCTCTGCTCAAACAGGGACAAGGCCTTTTCCATCTCCAGCCCTCTGCTGTTTGTATGTTCAGAGACCTTTAAAGGAACTATTATTCTCTATTCACTCTTTCAGTCCACAAGGTGCCAAAGTTTCAGCAGTAAAGAAAAATCTTGCCAATTCCCCATTTCTTTGCTTTTTTTTTTTTTTCATGCCATCAGCACTTGCTCATTACTTTCTAGAACATCTGAATACTTGGAATTTATCTATGTTGTGCTACTGGTCAGGAAATAGGAAAAAGCCACTAAGCCACCCCCTACTTGGGGAGGTTTTACTCTACGTAAATCAAAATGGTGCACATCTTAGTCTGTTCAGGTTGCTGTAGCAAAATATCATAAATAGGATAGCTTAATAACAACAAATGTTTATTTCTCACAGTTACTGAGCCCAGGAAGTCTAAAATCAAGACACTGACAGATCTGGTGTCTGGTGAGAACCTTTTCTTCATTGACAGTTGACTTCTCACTTTGTCTTTACATGGAGGAAGGGGTGCACAAGCTTCTTTGGGCCTTGCTCTGGTTTGATATGGCTTCTATATCCCACTCCACCCCTCACAAGCTAATCACCTCCCAAAGGCCTCAATATCACCTTGGGGATTAGGTTTCCACACATGAATCCTGGGGTACACAGACATTCAGACCATAGCAGTGTATACAAAAACCAGGAGATGCTTTATAGACTATGATTGTTTTCATTTTTGGCTAAAAAGATCAAAGTACTGACCCTAACCTTGAGATAATTCAACTCTCTACAAACAGATTTTAGTGAAAAAAGCAATGAATAACTTTATGGGAACTTTGTGTCCTTGATTTAGACACTTATTACCTGTGGCACTGTTGACAACTTTTACTTTGTCTTTCCCAACCTTAATGTGTTATGAGTAAAAAGAAGTGACTAAAATAGAACAGAGACATGAGTGTGGAGGAGTTCCACAGATGATTTCAAGGCATGTTAAAATGTTATACACACAATATGTGTATATTCTGGGAAAGACCCTCAAGTATATCTACAATGGAAAAAGTTAAAAATCAATAGCTACTCTTTAAGGTCTCTTCCACACAACTCCAGAATATCATGACTTGAATCAGTTACCAAATAAACTCAAACTCAAAGCCTTGAAGTCAGACTCATAAGCATCATATTCAGGACTTCCCAAAAGTCCACTCCAGGACTGCAGTCCCTGACCACTGTACCTCATTCCTATCACTAGCTACTCTCTAGCCCTTCACTCTGCTTTATTTTTCATCATGCACCTATTATCACATTATATCTTGCAATTGCTTATTGTCTCCTTCACTTCTCTAAGATGTATTGCTTCTTTGCTGCACTTATTCCCAGTACCTGGTGTGATGCCTGGCACATTTTAAATGTTCTGCTAATGAATTCACTTTTTTAAAAACTGTATAAAATAAACCATATCAGAACAAAGTCTCAAATGTAATTTTTTGTTTGTTTGTTTAAAAATTTGGTGATTTGCTAGGAGCTATGCACTCTACTAAGTATTTTCTAAGCATATCTATTTTACTTTTCATACTATCACTTTCAGGCAAGTTTCCCAGTCCTTAGAGCCTCTTATAAAAATAATCCATCTGTGAAAGGGACCCAGGCAAAATATTGAGGAAAAAATTGAAAAAGAAAAAAAAATTGAAGAAAAAAATCAGGATCTGAGTTGTCAGATCTCTCACTAAGGGTGAAGCTAACTTAGCTAAGCCACACACCACAGAGGAGCTCCAATTCTGCATTTGCATTTTAGAGATAATACTTGGTCCATGTATAGCAGATCATCAGAAGAGTAAATGTGAATACAAATGCTTGAGTGTGCTGTAAGTGATATAAAATAATAAATGATGCAGTGTAGTCTCCTGAAGCATTTCAGGTGACATTTGTTGTTGAGAGAAGGGAAGAGAGCAGGGGACAGCTGGGTAAATGTCCTCTCATACAGGGCCAGAGCATCCGGATCTGGGAGGGCCCCAAGAAAATATTGCAACTCAATAGGATGATAGCCAGGTTAATTGTAAATTCCATCCAAATCCTCTGATTGTACTACTCCATGAAGAAAAAAGTTCCAGGTCTCTCCTGGGACCAAACACCTCTGCATCTTCAAATTCCTCCTTCTGGGAAGAAGTTAGCATTCTTTTTTTTTTCTTTTAGTCATATGTGCATACAATGTTTGGGTCATTTCTCCCCCCTCCCCCTGCAGAAGTTAGCATTCTTAATAAAGTGCTGAGCATTATTTTTCCAATAGGATTAAGATTTGTTCTTAGAAGTCAGTCACCTGTTGACCCAGCTGACCTTCCGTTAATAGTGATCTTTTTTGGTTTCAAAAAAACTTTGGTTCAAGTGATCTCTTGAACCAAAGTCTAACAATGAGTATCAAAAACATGTACACTTCAGTTTCTCACTGTTCTAGGAGTTTGTTCCTGTGTTCTTAAAATGAATGGTAGTGATAATCACTCTGATATCCAATTAGTTTCCACTGGGTATATTTCAAAGGATGACATTCTAATTGAGCTCTTTCCCTGCTGAATGTCCCTAACAGGAAATCTTTAAATTTTCCTATAGGGAGAGCCTTTTACCCCTTTAATAGCTAACTCAATGGACGTTATTAATTAATTATTTTTTAAGCATCTAAACCAGTGCTCTTCAAACTAAAGTATGGGGTTTGGGAGTCCACTCTAGTGGAATCTATTTCCAGATCAATTAACTCTGGCTTAAAATTATCTCCTTCTCACACCTGCTGACTTGATGGCCCTTTCCAGTGATTTCCTTTACAAATGTGTCATTTTCCCACATTACAAGGGGGGGACAAACTCAGCTCATTGTGTACAAATTTCAGGTAACCAAGCAGAGTCATTTTGAAATACTCTTTAGGGTTACAGAAACTGAGAAAGTGAAAGACTTTCCTGACTGAGAGAGAAGCCAAACTCAGTGGTAAGTTGCTTTGGAGGAGGAGTGAATCAAGTGTCAGGCAAAAGAACACTGAAAACCACTTTTGTGATCAGTCACTAGACAACATTTGGTATATATTCAGGAACTTAAGAAATACAATGAAATTATATACTGTCTTCATTCCTTTATACTTATGTGTGCAGCAAGATTTCTTAAACACTTACTTTTTTTTTAAATGCACCTAAGAGCTAAGAATAGTGTCACACACCTGTAATCCCAGCACTTGTGAGGCAGAGGCAAGAGGATCACAAGTTTGAGATAGTAAGACCCTATCTCAAAACAAACAAAAAAGCTTGATTTGATTACAAAGTCTGTGAGTCTATCTTATTCTAAAGTAATGTTTACTATGCAGGAAATACAGATTTTTAAGTATGTATATCTCATTAAGATATTTTACCAATAAAATTCCACTCATACTTAATAATTATTCATCAAAAACTTACTTGTCATGGTTAGTAGTATACTGGTAAAAATAACTCAATCCAAAAGAAATCCTATTTAATATTTACACCTTTATTATTCTAAGAATTAATGATATACACACACACCACACACATACATATAGTGGTATATGTACAGAGAGGGAGAAAGAGAGGGAGGCAGGGAGGGAGGGAGGGGAGCAGAGAGAGAGAGAGAGAGAGAGAGAGAGAGAGAGAGAGAGAAGGAGAGGGAGAGAGAGAGCAAGCCCATGCAAGCAATCAAAAGCAAGAGCAAGAGAGAGGAGTACATTAAAGTAATCAAGAAAGGACATCCAACCAGGAGAATGCTGGCCTGAGATTAAGTTTTAAAGGAAAAGAGGAATGAAATGAGTCCCATGACCAAAAGAACTATGTACATTTCCTGACTTTTGACAAAAAGGATCTTTATGTTTTTTTTTAATAAGATGGTGTTATTTGTAAAATAATTTTGGTATTTAATTTTGTTTCCTCTGGATATATGTAAAGAATGATTTAAAAAAAATCAATGTTTATGTTATTAGAAGTCATCTTTCATAATTATTAAAAATAAAACAGGCCCTGTCTGGAGGGGTATGATACCAGTGGGAAAGGGGAGGCTATAAGGAAAGGATGTAGGAGGGTGAATATGGTAGAAATATTATGTACTCATGTATGAAAATGGAAAAATGAGACCTGCTGAAATTATTCCAGGAATAGGGGAAGTGGGAATAGGGGAAGTGGGAATAAAGGAGAATGATGGGGGACTAAATTCAACTAAGATATTTTGCAAGAACTTTGTAAATGTCACAATGTACCCCCAGTACAACAATAATAAAAAAGAAAAAAAACACTTAAAAATGAGTAACATTTTTAGATATTAACTTTAAAAATGTATGAGGAGAGCCCCCAGTGTACAAAATCCTTTTAACAGGACACTCAAAGAAAACCAGTCAGAAACTCTGTTTTAAACTACCTGTATGCTAAGAGTCTATGCTGACTCTTTAAAATTTTGACTTCTAATAGAAAGACAAATGCCAGGATTATTTCAGAAGTGCAAAGGTTGTCAAGTACCCCTTGCAAATGGTCAAGTCTTGAACTCTGAATCCAGTAAATGTTCAACACACATGAACTCATTAACAAAGCACTGTGGGTATTCAACTGGTATCTATCAACAGCATATATAATGTATCTTACTACTTCTAACCTTCAAAGACATATTCTTTCAAGACTTAGTCAAATACCAGTCAAAAAGTATGTTAGCAACATGAAGCCCTGGTATAGGCAGTAGGTATGATGAATCTCCTTCCAAATTTTCTCCATGATACCTACTTATTGCATGTCCATCGTATGTCTGGTCTGAAGCCTAGCCCAGGAAGCCCACAGGTGAACAGAATACTTTCTTTATCTGGAAGGAACACAAAGAGGAGGCAGAGCTCTTTCCTGGCAAAGGTTCTATCATCGATGTACAAGGCTCTGAGACAGCACAGAGGCCAGAGGGCTCTGGGGCAGGGTAGACAGAGAAAAGATGTCAGGAATGGTCTTTTAGAAGAGGGATGTCTGAACTGAGTCTTGAAAGATGGGCACAGGCTTGTCAAGAGGATTGCAGATAAAGGAAAGAAAGGTAGTCATGGAGCAAAGCCACCTGGCTACCTAGAACCTCCCTCCCCATATTGCAAATAGCTCAGCATGGTTGTGTATGGGGTGAACTCTGTACCCTGTGTCTACAGTGCATGCACTGGAGATGCAGAAATGACAGAGTGGCAACAGGTGAAGCTGTAGAGTTGCAGAAGCCAGACAAAGGCAGACTTTATCATATGGTACATCAAGGCATTTGGATTTGCTCCCCACGGCAAAGGCAGCCATACCACAGGGCAGCAAAGCTATGGGTAACTTTCAGAAAGGTTACTGCAACGTGGACAACAAACTGGGGGTTGGGGTGGAAGATGGGCAAGACTATTATGAACTAAACTATCACTTAGACAGTTGTCAGTGTTCCTAGAAAAGACTCATGTGGCAAAAGAGGCTGTAGAGGAAGGGTGGTAATGGGAGGAAGCTGAAGGACATGGCCTCTAGAGAAATTAGCTACCAACAGTATAAGCAGAAGTGTAGAGGCACTGAAGGAAGAAGCCCAAAATGATTTCTGGTTCTAGGTTTCTCTGGGTTAGCTCATTGGGTAGATGGTATTACTATCTGCAAAAATATGGAACTTAAAGGTTGTGGGGAAAAGAACTGTCAGTCCACTGACTCCAGGCCTGCATTTGTTCTGTGATATGTGTCATATATATTGATAACCCAATTTTACACCCAATGGAGCAAAATTATTTGCCCACTATCACATGCAGCAATCCTGGGACGCTTACTACATAGCAGCTGTTAGAGCAGGTCAACAACAGAGACAAACAAAGTCTTGTTTTCACTCAACTTACATTGTGGTCGGGGTGAGAGGAATAGAACAAGCAAGCAAACCATAAACCAAGACATGAAAGAATGATGGATATACAGGGACAGGGGACAGGTGCTTTACCTTTACGGGGAAACATACTCCTGAAGTCCCTTTACTTGAGCCGACCCTGAACTGACAAGAAGGAAGTATGTAGGCACATTCACAACACAGAGGGAACCACATCTGAGAAGCCCCAAGGTAGAAAAGAGCTCAGAGTGCTACTGAAGGGGAAATTCCAAACACCAGGACAAAAGCAGAGCAATAAGTTCCAGTTACAGGGCATTCCTGGGAGGGCAGAGGTGAGAGACTTCCAGCACCTTAAGGTGGTACTGGAACAGCAAGCATTTCTTGGGATAACCTGTGAACCTGACCACCAACCACACACAATGTGGTGCTGTTGAGAAACTGCATTATGACTCATGAGTGCTTCTGGAAGACAAGTCATAGCTCACTTGAGGACTGCCTATTTCAGCATTGAAATGGGGCCAGGAACAAACTCATTTAGTTTTGTCTAGACAAATGAACTCTAGATGAATAGAACTGACCTTAAATGTATCCACCCTGAGCAAGAAATAATGTGCAGAAGGGCTGACACCTCTCTCCACCCAAGTCATGCACACTACACCGATAAGAGAAACATGGAAGGAGGGCTTCCTCCCAGGTGGTTGCAGGGATTAGAGGCAACACTTTTTCCCACAAGCTCCCCTTTAGCTTAGCTGGACAAAGCAAGACGACACGGCATCCCCTGCCCATGTACCTACAAATGATATTCCCCTGCCACAATGGGTCCTGCCTACACAAACCTGAAACCCAGTGGCTGCCCAATGGCCTGAGATAAACCATGCTAGGCCTAACAGTCCAGCCTGCCCTCTAGAACACACTGCCCATGCCTCCCACCATGTGCTCACTCTCCATTGCTACTTTATGGGCTACTGAGTCTTTTGCCAACAGTCTCTTCCCACTTGGCTACATGGCTTCACATTCTACTTGCTATCAGATCAGGTTATGCAGATCAACTCCTCCCTGACTGCCTCTGCTTTATAGTTTCCTTTCTCAGACCCACTGGTTGGTGTATCAAAAAAAATCTAAAGTCTACCAGAATAGTATGAAAATATTTATAAATTAAATTATACCTAAATCAAGCTGCCCTTTTCACTGTAGCACACTGCAAAGTTATATATTATGTACAGTTATTTTAAAGATGGCTCCAAACATTATGAAATGCCTCCTTTGGAATGGTGCTGAGAACCTACAGGTCCCAGCCTAGGGTCAGGTTCATCTCACCTCATGTGTGAGCTCATCTTAAACCACATTCCTCCTTCACTTCCTGCAGCTTACTGGTAAAGTCACCATTCAGCCTCTGATTACAATACATCTGCATATACACTCGCAGCATCTCGACATCTCCTTCCCAACACTCTCATGGTGGTAATTTTCAATGATCAAAAATACAGGAATGGTTTTGCTTTATTTGAGTTAAAAACTCATTTTGGAGACAATTCTAAAGCTTGACTAACAAGTTAAAAACATTCATTTGGAAATGCACACAGATGACTAACTTGAAAATATATTTTTTAAAAACAGAGTAAGAGTTCATTTTAGGAAAGATTCACCCAAATTAGGCCAAGTTAAATGGTTATTATCCCAGTTTATAGATAAGGAAGCTGAAATGAGAGAGGCTACAATTGCTCACTGAGTAAGTGGCAGATCCAAGAATCCTATCCAGGTTAATTTCATTTTGTAAGCCATGTTTCTAATGTTAGTGGGATTTTTAAGCTAAAGAAATAAATGCTGACATCGTACAATGATATGTTGCTCCCTGTGAAACACCTCATCTCTCTCCCATGGCAAAGTACAACCCCCGCAGTCCACTACCATTAATTAGGGCAAATGCCCCAATATTTAAAATACAATTTAAATATCAATTATGTGGCAACAGGAAAAAGGAACAAGGAGGAATATGAAGGTATTTACTGAAAGCCTGTTTTATGCCAGATACTGTGTTACATGCTTTGATGCACAATGTTACATGCTTTAATGTGTAATATTTCTTTCAGTCCTAAGAATCCTATAAGATAGGTAATACTGGTCAAGAAAAAAAAGAGGTTTAGAATAATTATGGTGTTTGGATACCCCAAAGTTCATTTCTCCCTTTTTATCTTAAGCATATGAACCTCCCCACACTTTCTGGCTGAGAAATAAGACTATGGATTCAGGGTGATATTTTCCAGACTACTCCAGCAGGTGAGGTAAGGCACTAAATTCTGGTCAATGAAATATAAGAAGAAGTATATAACAGCTTTATAGGAAATTTCATTAAAAGACTGCAAATCTTTCCTTCTCTGTTTTGTTACTTCTTTCTTTTCTGCCACTGGCAACTGGGATGTCTTGGTTGAAGCATCATCTTGGACTACAAGGGTGACAGTCTCATTTTACATATGGTACATCCAGTAGATGGAACTAGTACTGTTCTTAGAAGACTGCAGAACCATCATTCATTTCTGGATTGTCTGTCTATAACTTTTTTCTTTAATGTGAAAGGAACATCACTTTGATTAAGCCATTGTTTTTTGTGGTCTCTGTAAGTACTAGTTAACCTTAACTAATCCAGTCAGTCATGTGACACTAGAGCTCAACCCAAGCCCTTCAGTATGCAACATTCATGTTCTTATGGAAAAGTCTGAAGAACTCTTACTTGTAATTTTCAATAGATTTTGGAAAAAAAATTTCAAAATGCTGAGAAAGGATTTGCTAGGAGAAAATAAAGAAGGTTTTAGCCAGGTATGGTGGCTCACACCTGTAACCTAGCTACTTGGGAAGCAGTGATCAGGAGGATTGAGGTTCTTTAGATGCCAGTTCCGGCAAAAGTTTGTGAGACCCCATGTCAATCAAAGACTGAACATGGTGGCATACATCTAAAATCTCAACTTGCAGGGATGCACAAAAAGGAGGACTGCAGTACAGGTCAGCTAGGCATAAAGCAAGACCCTAGATCAAAAGTAACCAAGATAAAAAGGGCTGGTGGAGTGACTTGAGTGGCAGAGCTTCTGCTTTGCAAGCACAAGGCACAGAGTTCAACCTCCTTCAGTACTGGAAAAAAAAGAAAATAAGGAAGGTTTAAATATACTCTCAATTCTGCATACCTGAGAAAGTACCTGAAGGAATATGCTGCTTCATGGTAAAGAATTTGGTCCTCAGAGATGAGCAGAGGAAAATCTCAGTCACCTGCATAGAGCTGGAAACAGAAGAAAAATAAAGCTCTGTACCAGCAGCTTCCATGAAAGATGCTGTTCACTGAAGGGTGGGCATTGCAGAAGTGAGCTGTGGAAATGGCCAGGGGAGGAGACAGACAAGAAGAAAGAAGAAACTACACTCAAGTTCAAACATATACAGCCTGGAAAGGGACAAAGAGAATCATGTGACCCATATCAAAGACAGCATAAAGGTCAAAAGACAAAAAGGAAAGGACAAGGTTGAAGCCCTGACAACTCATTTTTATTCGTTTCCTTTACTCTGTTCACAGTAGCATTGAAAGAATAAATTTAAATTGTGTTGCAATTGAGTAAAATCCTTTCATTTAGAAAGGAAGTCACAGAACAGGGGGCTTTTTATTACTCTTTGTTCAATTTCTAAATGAATAACAGTGATAAGACTCATACAGAGATCCAGTGACTGAAGCTAGACCTAATTTTATTTGAGATCAATGTTAATGATCTAGAAAAACAAAAACAGTTTATCACGTATGTAAAGTTCTTATTTTGCACACCAGAGAAAACTAAGTCATTGTAAAGGCATGTAGGAAGTTTAGGAGATAGAGATGAGAAATAAAATGACAGTAGGAGATAAAAGGCAGAAATATGAAAACAGACAAGACACAAATTAGAAAGTGTTTTACAATTGGCTACACAAATTCTACACAGTAACTGGGCTTCCAAATTTCTTTTGGGTGGTCACAGGCCTAAGTTGTTTTCTGGAATATCCAGTACACTGGGTACCAGAACATGGCACACAGAGCAATATAAACCATTTCACCAAGTGTGACAGTCAGATGCATTAATTTCTGTTAATAGCAATGGCTAGTAGAAGGCTGCTGGGAAGGAGAAATAAAAAAAATTGTAAATTCAACTTTAGAAATAATTAAAATGAAAAGGGCCCTACTTTTCATTTATGTTAGTGTTTTCATCCTGAGGGTTCTGAAAGTTAAAACAGTCATGGGCAATGGTGCTTCGGTGGGGAACAGGCTTAAAAAGCAAATCCTAACTAGTCACATGAAATCACTCAAAATGTGAACAAGCTCACGTCAGGGTGTACATGTTAGAACATGCTTTTCCTCTACTTGAAGAAAAACAAAACAAGTTTCAAACAACAGTAAACTTAATTCTAACATGTGGATTAAGAAAATTTTCTGAAATCTAGGCATAAGAAAAGTGGCACACTCTATGATAACCTTGCCCACTCCCTGAACCAAGAACACTCTTTTCAGCTTAGAGCAGTATCAGACATGTTAGGGCTTAACGTCTTAAATCACACAGACCCAGTCACCTGGGGGATTAGCTGGCTTTTCATATTCTCTTCAAGAGTGGAACTACTGACTAGGAAAGCCAGGGGCAAAAGAAAGTGACGATGGCACAGCTTAGAGCATTTTGGGTTCTCAGGAGGTGTAACGTGTGCACTGGAATTGTTAAGTAATTATACAGCAGCTTGACTTCTTTTCCATACTTCAAGCTCCCCTTAGGTTTACAACACAGCACTCTGGAAAAGACACATGCCATTTAGTAATAATACTTGCTGCTGTTACTATTATTGCTATTAGTAGTAGCAGTAGTAGTAACAGTAGCTTGGGTGCTGGAAACTGAACCCAGGGCCACGCCCATGCTAAGGCCATGCTGTCACTAAGCTACACCTCCAGCCCCCAATTTCTTCTTAAAATACACTGAACAAATTGCCTATTTAAATTGGCTACCTACTTACCATTTGAATATTTCACACTGATAGCTTTTTATAGGGGGATTTTAAAAAACGTTCTTAGGAAAGGTGAATGTTTTCAAAAAGTACACATTGTTTTTTGTTTTTAAATTTAGGTTTGTCCTTTTTGTGGTGGGGCAGGCGGAGGGGAGCTGGTAGTGTTCCTGACCACAAAGAAGTCTTCCACAGATGTCATCCGACTACAGTAAACCTATGGACTTTGGGAAGTCAGTTGAGGGCACAGATTAATGAACCAGCAATGGATTTCACTGACTTCTCACACCTGCTCAACTGCAGCCCAGGAGGAAACTCTGAGCCTCTCTCTAAATGGGCACCAGGGCCCCCCCTTCTCTCAAACAAATGAACGCCTAACACCACCACCAAAATGCAGGCGGATAACGAGCATCCAAGAGCATAAAATGTTTGCCAACAAGCAGCGGCAGGGCAGGGGGCAAACAGGAGCGACCAAACGTGGCCCCCTTCGAGGGAGCTCTGCTCACCGGGGCCAGACCCCAGCATGGAAAGGCAGCCTTTCCCGCACCGCCGCCAGGACTCGGGCTCAGGTGCGGTGCCGAGCTGCGGGGTAGAGACGGGAGCGACCGCCCACTCCAATTACCCTAGGTGACCCCAACATCCAGGAGAGGTCCTCTCTGGGGTGCTGCTCCCTCTGTCCCGTAGGCCAGGGAGCCGCGAAGCCGCCGCGCCACCTAACCGCTGCCCGCGTCCCGCTCACAGGTGAGGCGTAGGCAGGTAACCGCACCTGCGCCGTCAGCCCCACCTGCTGCGTCCCCCTTACCCCGTCCTCCGCCGCCGCCAGCTAGGTGGCTCGGCTCCTCCTCCGCGCGCCGGGTGTCAGGCTCCGACCTACCCGCGCGACTCCAGCCTGGCGCCGCGCCGGCCCCAGCGTCCGCCCGCTCGGGGTGCCGGGGTAGAGGCCCGCGGCCGCCCGTACTTTCCCGGCTGCCGGAGACTGCGGGCTCAGCGGGAAACCCCGGCGCTGCCCCGGCTCGCCGCCTCCGAGCGGCAACATTGTGACGCGGCGCATTCCGCTGGCCAATGGGCGCGCGGCGGCGCGAACCCCTGACTAAGTTCACGGCTGGAGGAAGAGCGGACGGGGCGGAGCGGGGTCGGAGCGGGGGCGGAGCGGGGTCGGTCGCGGCGGCGGCTGAGGAGGAAGAGGAGGCAGAAGAGGACGAGGCTGCAGCTGCTTTGGTAGCTGCTCCTGCTGGGAGTTTTTCAGCTGTCTGGGCCCCTGTGTTTGCGCGCATTGGGACCGCGGGGGCCGGTGACTCACCCTCGCTGCTGGAAACAAAGCGCAGCTGCCATGTCCCCGAGCGCGCGCGCCATGTGGCCGCTCAGACTCGGGTCGCAGGCAGCAGTTCGCAGCCACGCGTCTCGCGGGGAGCCAGCAGATCCGAGGGACAGGGGCATCGGGTTGACCCCCGGGCGCGCCCCGCCAGTGACTGGCAGTTCCCAGGTGCCCCGCCCGCCTTCTCACGTGCGCACCTCGGAGTAACTTGTTACTTACATAATGCGGGTCGGGCCGGGTGCGGGAGCCATGCCTTCCGAGACCCTTGCCCTGTCCTTACCATGTGCCCTGGGAGAGAGGTACAGGCCCAGCCCCAGGCAGGGAGCGCTTCCAGCAGTGCCAGACTTAAGCGGCTTAAGTTAGATCCTGGGCCTCCTATACCATCCTCCTCTTCCAAATGTTCTTATCTTTAGGATGAGGAGGCGGTAACCTGGGAGAGGGCCCATCTTTATACTCATAACCTGTATTTTACTACTAATTAACTGCAGGCCCGCCCTACTATGGCCCCGCCCAGTTCCTTCTACAGTTAGGTGGCCCTGCGTTTGAAGAGTAACAATGTACCTTATAAAATAGGCAAAATAATAATAATAATAATCCAAACCCAGGAATTCTAAAGATTTAATATTTTTATCATTCCCATCCACTTGATACTTCTCCCCCCGCTTTTAACTCAATCTTTGTCCAGGCTATCATTTTCAGAGCAATGATTCAATTAGGCAAGATTTATATCTTTTAGTTGCTATGACGATCACACCCCTATTAAAATAAAAGGAAAAGGGGGGAAAAAAAGGCACAACGAACTACCAAAGGAAGAAGACGAAGACTATTGAAGACAGCATTTAGGGCATCAGATCAGTGTGTTATATGAGGGTGAGATGTTTCCCACAGACTGCTCAGATTAGAGCTACCATTTGAGTCACCCTGAGCCATGGTAAGGCTGTCTCTGCATCACTACTGTTGGTTCCTTGTCCATTCCATACTGGATTGGCAGTTGCTTCCTGAGCATAGGAAAGAAAGTTGAAAGAACAGTCCTTCATTTGGTCACTCAACAAGCATTTATTGAGTTATGTGTTGGCCACTATATACACAGATGTATCTAATTTAGATTTAAGTGTTCTCAAACTGCTTACCAATTGGAGAAAGAAAAATGGGTATTTATGATTAAGAAAAAAGGAAAAAAGTGTTATAAGAGGTACAAATTGTTAAGATCACAACATTAAACTTGACATTATCCAACTTTGCAACTAGGTCTTTCAGTGTTTTAAAGGATATTCTTTTCCCTTTCCAAATCTGTGAACAGATAATCCATTTTTCTAGCAAAACTACATAATTCCTAGGGTGTGATTCAAACTCTTGGTAAATCCCATCTATACAATATGCGATTATAAAGTAGATTATCTGCTTAGTGGAAGTTAGTGACCAAGTTCATTCAAACTTGGTCTGGGTAAACCTCAGATATGTAACTTTTAATGTGATTATTATTTTATCCTAATTTTCATTAACAATATCACCCTCTTATGATGACAATCCTCAGAAAGGGTTTAGGAAACCCTCTCTGAAATGTGAGCATCAAATAGATATTTCTTTTGTTTCTTCTTCGTTTTATAACTGTCATACAAGCTCCTGCTTGCATTACAGTGAAGAGAAAGATGAATAATTTCAAACTGTTGTTGTCAGAGAACTTTTAAAATACTATATATATATGCTAGGGTCCCATAAAAAACACATTAACAGATGAGAAAAATTTGGCATCCCAGGTAGACTTTTTTTTTCTTTTATTATTCATATGTGCATACAAGGCTTGGGTCATTTCTCCACCCTGCCCCCACCCCCTCCCTTACCACCCACTCTGCCCCCTCCCTCTCCCCCCACCCCCTCAATACCCAGCAGAAACTATTTTGCCCTTATTTCTAATTTTGTTGTAGAGAAAGTATAAGCTACAATAGGAAGGAACAAGGGTTTTTGCTGGTTGAGATAAGGATAGCTATACAGGGCAAAGACTCACATTGATTTCCTGTGCGTGTGAGTTACCTTCTAGGTTAATTCTTTTTGATCTCACCTTTTCTCTAGTTCCTGGTCCCCTTTTCCTATTGGCCTCAGTTGCTTTTAAGGTATCTGCTTTAGTTTCTCTGCATTAAAGGCAACAAATGCTAGCTAGTTTTCTAGGTGTCTTACCTATCCTCATGCCTCCCTTGTGTGCTCTTGATTATATCATGTGCTCAAAGTCCAATCCCATTGTTGTGTTTGCCCTTGATCTAATATCCACATATGAGGGAGAACATACGATTTTTGGTCTTTTGGGCCAGGCTAACCTGACTCAGAATGATGTTCTCCAATTCCATCCATTTACCAGTGAATGATAACATTTCATTCTTCTTCATGGCTGCATAAAATTCCATTGTGTATAGATACCACATTTTCTTAATCCATTCGTCAGTGGTGGGCAGCTTGGCTGTTTCCATAACTTGGCTATTGTGAATAGTGCCACAATAAACATGGGTGTGCAGGTGCCTCTGGAGTAACCTGTGTCACAGTCTTTTGGGTATATCCCCAAGAGTGGTATTGCTGGATCAAATGGTAGATCGATGTCTAGCTTTTTAAGTAGCCTCCAAATTTTTTTCCAGAGTGGTTGAACTAGTTTACATTCCCACCAACAGTGTAAGAGGGTTCCTTTTTCCCCCGCATCCTCGCCAACACCTGTTGTTGGTGGTGCTGCTGATGATGGCTATTCTAACAGGGGTGAGGTGGAATCTTACCATGGTTTTAATTTGCATTTCCCTTATTGCTAGGGATGGTGAGCATTTTTCATGTGTTTTTTGGCCATTTGAATTTCTTCTTTTGAGAAAGTTCTGTTTAGTTCACTTGCCCATTTCTTTATTGGTTCATGAGTTTTGGGAGAATTTAGTTTTTTAAGTTCCCTATATATTCTGGTTATCAGTCCTTTGTCTGATGTATAGCTGGCAAATATTTTCTCCCACTCTGTGGGTGTTCTCTTCAGTTTAGAGAGCATTTCTTTTGATGAACAGAAGCTTTTTAGTTTTATGAGGTCCCATATATCTATGCTATCTCTTGCTGTGCTGCTGGGGTTTCGTTGAGAAAGTTCTTACCTATACTTACTAATTCCAGAGTATTTCCTACTCTTTCCTGTATCAACTTTAGAGTTTGTGGTCTGATATTAAGATCCTTGATCCATTTTGAGTTAATCTTGGTATAGGGTGATATACATGGATCTAGTTTCAGTTTTTTGCAGACTGCTAACCAGTTTTCCCAGCAGTTTTTGTTGAAGAGGCTGCTATTTCTCCATCGTATATTTTTAGATCCTTTGTCAAAGACAAGTTGGTTATAGTTGTGTGGCTTCATATCTGGGTCCTCTATTCTGTTCCACTGGTCTTCATGTCTGTTTTTGTGCCAGTACCATGCTGTTTTTCTTGCTACTGCTTTGTAATATAGTTTGAAGTCAGGTATTGTGATACCTCCTTCATTGTTCTTTTGACTGAGTATTGCCTTGGCTGTTCGTGGCTTCCTGTGTTTCCATATAAATTTCACGGTAAATTTTTCGATCTCTTTAATGAATGTCATTGGAATTTTGATGGGAATTGCATTAAACATGTAGATTACTTTAGGGAGTATCGACATTTTTACTATGTTGATTCTACCAATCCATAAGCATGGGAGATCTCTCCACTTTCTATAGTCTTCCTCAATCTCTTTCTTCAGGAGTGTATAGTTTTCCTTGTAGAGGTCTTTCACATCTTTTGTTAGGTTTACACCTAGGTATTTGATTTTTTTTTTGAGGCTATTGTAAATGGAATTGTTTTCATACATTCTTTTTCCGTTTGCTCATTGTTAGTATATAGAAATGCTAGTGATTTTTCTATGTTGATTTTATATCCTGCTACCTTGCTATAGCTATTGATGGTGTCTAGAAGCTTCTGAGTAGAGTTTTTTGGGTCTTTAAGGTATAGGATCATGTTGTCTGCAAATAGGGATTTTTTGTCAGTTTCTTTACCTATTTGTATTCCTTTTATTCCTTCTTCTTGCCTAATTGCTCTGGCTAGGAATTCCAGTACTATGTTGAATAGGAGTGGAGATAGTGAGCATCCTTGTCTGGTTCCTGATTTTAGAGGAAATGGTTTCAGTTTTTCTCCATTAAGTATAATGCTGGCTGTAGTTTTGTCATATATAGCTTTTATAATGTTGAGGTACTTTCCTTCTATTCCTAGTTTTCTTAGAGATTTTATCATGAAATGATGTTGGATCTTCTCAAAGGCTTTTTCTGCATCTATTGAGATGATCAAGTGGTTTTTGTCTTTGCTTCTGTTAATGTGGTTTACTATGTTTATTGATTTTTGTATGTTGAACCACCCCTGCATCCCTGTGATGAAGCCTACTTGGTCGTGGTGAATAATCTTTTTGATGTGTTGTTGAATTCGGTTTGCCATTATTTTGTTGAGGATTTTTGCATCAATGTTCATTAAGGAGATTGGCCTATAGTTTTCCTTTTTGGAGGTGTCTTTGCCTGGTTTGGGGATAAGTGTAATACTGGCTTCATAAAATGTGTTTGGCAGTTTTCCTTCCCTTTCTATTTCGTGGAACAGTTTAAGGAGGGTTGGTATCAGTTCTTCTTTAAAGGTCTGATAGAATTCAGCATAGAATCCATCAGGTCCTGGAGTTTCCTTTTTGGAGAGACTCTTGATTGCTGCTTCAATTTCATTTTGTGTTATAGATCTATTCAGGTGATTAATTTCCTCTTGGTTCAGTTTTGGATGGTCACATGTATCTAGAAATCTGTCCATTTCTTTAAGATTTTCAAATTTATTTGAATATATGTTCTCAAAGTAGTCTCTGATGATTTCCTGGACTTCCATTGTGAAAAATCCTTTAAAAAGTTACACTGAATGTCTGCAAAGCATGTAAGAAAGCATTGGGGATCTGATAGAGTACCAAGCATTGTGAATCTGCTAGAGTAAGATGAATATAATAATTCCTTTTCTTAAAGCTTTAGCCTTGGAGTAGGGAAGGTATATTCAGAAAGCATACAGCCTGCTGAAGTGGAGGTGAGTCTGATGGGCACTGAAGGGTTGAGGGAGGATCATGCTGAACACAGGTTTGAGGAAGTTCAGCTAGCTTCAGTGTTCTAAACAAATGTTTTTGCAATAGTGCACATTACTTTTAAATGTTGACTCAGCATCACAGTACAGTTGCTAGTTCTATCATAGTGTCAGGTCTCAAAAAAGATCAAAAGTTAGAACCTGCTCATACCATTGCATTCTCAGTTTGCCACTTTCCCCAGGTTCAACTGTGTATGGCTGAGCAGTATCATGAAGGATTTTTATTTTTGGTGAAACTGTTTGCCATGATTTTCTATAACCTCTCCAATCTGTTGGTTGCAGTAACTTAAAATGAACTTTCCTTGGGCTTGGAGTACATTTTGAGAATGACCTCTTTGAATGAGCTCAGAGGTGAGAACTCTGAGACAGTCAGGGCAAATGGATATCACATATGTGTTTGGAATAAAGTAGCTTGACCTAGAAATCCAAGCTGCAGTTGTGCAAGGGTGGCTGTGTACTTCTGTGTGGGCTGATGGCTTATCACAGTCCTAGCCTGAAATAGTTACAGTCACTCTGTGTTCTCACCATCAACTGAGTGTCCCACCTGCTTTCACTAGACACAGTCCCTATCAGACCAGTGGTTTGAGTCCTTCCCCTTAGGAGAAAATAGCAGTTCCTGTGGTAAGATGCCCGCATCCTTAGCTGATCTGTCTTCTGGGAATTTATCCAAATATTTCTTTGAAAGTTCCCCATGCATCCCATTTAAAGAAAATATGCTGTCATCTGGGTCACATTGGAATCCACCATGGAGCAGCCAGGCAATTTTGACTTGTCCTTTTCTTATCCATAAAGAGGAGGTGACTTATAACAAATTATATGTAAGTGAAGCCAGGCTGAAAGCCCAGAATTAAAGCAAAACCAGTTTTCTCTCCTGTGGAGTGGTCTGAAAGAGTTAGGGATTCTTGCTGGGGTCTCTGTGCAGTCTGTGTTCCCTGAACCTTGTTGAAATCTGGGCAAGAGGTTTCCTGTGCTGGTTTTGAAATTCCTTATAGTGAACACTTCTATTTCTGAGGTTGGAGTAACCCCATTCTAACACTTGCCAAACTTTGATTTCCACTTTTTTCTGGGTTTTGGTTTCAGGCCTAATATAAATGCATCTGTTAATTATGCTACATATTGAATGCTGGCCTTCATTCTCAACTGAACTTATTCTTTAAGAGTAGGAATGATAAATCTCTGTTTTATTAAGAACTTCAAAAAAGTTGTTAAAAAAACCCCAACATTTGGAACATTTTAGAGCTGGTGAAGAAAGAGACATGTGCTAGAAAAAGTACTGTACTTAGAGTCTCCTGGTAACTCTTCTGGTCATGAGACTCAGGGTAAGCCACTCACACTCTAAGCAGGAGTTTCTATTTTTCCAATGTGTTTCATGTAGCTCACCTGGGCTATGAAGGAAGAGAATTCTCAGACTTCATTTCAGTTGACTCATTCATTCATCATCCAAAACAATATTTATTCTGTGCCCACTATGTGCAGAACACCATAGGGGTTTCTGGGTATGTATTAGTCTGTGTGATGAATGTAGCTTTTGCCCTCCTTAAGCCCCAGCCTCATAGCTTTTCTTCAGTTGGTATCAGGTTAAATGTGACAAATCAGCAAGGACTGTAACAAACCAAACTTCTAGTCTATTCTTTGGCCTTTTCTTCTGAATCCTACATTTTCAAATAAACTTCCAGTTATCTGCTTATTTTTTCCACTAACTATCTCTGTAACCTCCTTTATGTCCAATTCAGTATGTCTGCCAAATTTTTATTTTTGGAGAATATAAGGTCAATTAGACCTTTGCCCTCAAGAAGCTTAAAGATTTCAAAACTCTCTTTCAAAAATAGAGGCAAATGTGTATCCAGATATTAAGTGAATCCAAGAATCAGTAGAATCCTCTAACACTTGTGACTGAGAACACACAACAAAAATATGCTTCATCAGTGTTAAATATAACCTGGTTACTGATGAGAAAGGTGGGAAAATAAGATGTTCTTCATGAAACTGAGGGGCAAGGATAGTTGTATCTATATTGGTAGAGGAGAGAATGGGTTAAAGTAAAGAAGATCTTTTTCTTTTTTTTTTTTTAAAATGGAGATCTGATGAGTAAATTATTAAGGAACTTGGGATTTTGGAGGAAGCCTGTCATTTTAGTGATAAAATAGATTTGGGTGATTGACAGAGACTTCAGTGTAGGTGGGTAAGTTCTAAATAGCTGGATTATAAGGAAAGATGAGGGGAGATCATACTGAAGAATGAAAGTAGATATGTGTATTAAAAATTGTATCATTTAATATTCATCTTTGAATGACCTTGTTTGTCAAATAAAACCTCTGCATTTAATGTAATTATCAATTTAATAAGTAGTTATAATATTTTGTTCTTCAGGGTACCTGGAAACAAAATTGTGTATATTCTAACAAAACACAAAAATAAAGCAAGTGATTTTTATTTATAAGGTACTTTATAGTTTACATAACTCGCTCAAATAATATATGATAGCCATTTCTAAACAATATGTTGTTCCTTCTATGGTTTGTATACCTAAGGGTAATATAAACTATTAAGCTGAGTCACTCTACTAAACCTTCTGCAGCTTAGGCCTCATCCAGAGGCCCACTAGGTTCAAAGATGACCACTGCTTAACTGTGGATCACTCGGCTTATGCAGAAATGCTGTGATGCTGTGTTTCAAGAGGGCTAAAACCACATCCACCATGGACTTGTACGTCTTTGGAAACCTAGTAGGCACAGAATAAATATTTGCTCCAGAATGAATGAACAAATGAATGAGTTGCAGTGAGGTCTGAGACTGATGAAACCTACATATTCTCCAACTTGTATACTCTGGGGTCATCTCAGGACTTAACCATTAGCCCTGTTCCCCTTTAATTCTCAGAGTTTAACTCTTTCTTACTTGATTAAAGAATCAATACATATGAAAGAGAGTGGTTTTAGAGCTGGGGGCAGAGCTCAGGGAATACTTACAGATGACCAAGGAATGATATACAAGAAGCAACATTTGCCAAAGGTAAACTAAAAAATGTACTCATTATACAATTACTGTATTTGTCATGGCTCCGGATAGCTTCATCTTTTTCTAGTAACATCTGCATTCACTGTGGTACTGGATGACTCTTTTCAGCTTGAGCATCTTGTGACTTTGATGCGCTATAATATTTTGAGATTTCTTTGATAATTATTAACTAGTGGATTGTGTTTAGAATCTCAGCCTGGGAACTGGGATAATTAGTGTATGAAAAAAAGCCAGTTTAAGGACATGTGTCAAAACGTCATGATTATCTTTAGAAATAGTACCTAATTATAGCATGAAATCTAGAGCTAGATTCCCTCTAGCTATTGTCAGGAGCTAGCTCTTCCCTCAGGTGTTGGTTTTCCCATTATGAGTTGTTTGCCTTTGTCAAATTACTGAATTCTTCTGGGTCTCAATGTTCTTCTTGAAGAAGTGAGGATTAAATGAAATATATGGCCAGGGTGTTTTCAGGTACATTCTAAGCCCTAGATTAACTATGACCACCATCTTGGGTAAAAGTCACTTACATATTCTGAGCTTAAGAGTTTCCATCTGTAAAATGAGAAGTTTGACTAGGTTATTTTTCAGGCTTTCATGAGCCCACGCTTTTCAAATAAGAACAGTGAACCATGCAGTTCTCTACATGTATGTGTGTGGTTAGAGATAGGGAAATGGATGATTTGCTATTAAATGTTTTCCTTGATTGATGGAAGAAGCGGGATATTGGGAGAGTGAGGCAAAATTCTTCACCAGACTCTAAATTCCTCAAGTAGGCCTTTTGCCTTAGGTGCCCCACAGCCTCTTACACAGTTTCTGGGAAGAGTGAGTGGCCAGTAAACAATAGGCAAAATGAATGCCTTTATGCCTTATGGTACAAGGTGTGTGAGATGGGAAAGGGTGCTGACTGCTTTCTAAGCCTTTTCTATTTTGAAAGCTACACCACAAAAATATTTAAAAAACATTAGTGCTCTCTACTGAAGATATTTATAATGTAGAAATTCTTCGTTGATTGATTTTTTTTGTGTTAAGTTTTTTTTTAATTTTATTATTCATATGTGCATACAAGGCTTGGGTCATTTCTCCACCCTGCCCCCACCCCCTCCCTTACCACCCACTCTGCCCTCTCCCTCTTCCCCCTGCCCCCTCAATACCCAGCAGAAACTATTTTACCCTTTTTTTTGTTGTAGAGAGAGTATACGCCATAATAGGAAGGAACAAGAGTTTTTGCTGGTTGAGATAAGGATAGCTATACAGGGAGTTGACTCACATTAATTTCCTGTGTGTGTGTGTTACCTTCTAGGTTAATTCTTTTTGATCTCACCTTTTCTCTAGTTCCTGGTCCCCTTTTCCTATTGGCCTAAGTTGCTTTTAAGGTATCTGCTTTAGTTTCTCTGCATTAAGGGCAACAAATGCTAGCTAATTTTTTAGGTGTCTTACCTATCCTCACCCCTCCCTTGTGTGCTCTCGCTTTTATCATGTGCTCAAAGTCCAATCCCATTGTTGTGTTTGCCCTTGATCTAATGTCCACATATAAGGTAGAACATATGATTTTTGGTCTTTGGGGCAAGGCTAACCTCACTCAGAATGATGTTCTCCAATTCCATCCATTTACCAGCAAATGATAAGATTTCATTCTTCATGGCTGCATAAAATTCCATTGTGTATAGATACCACATTTTCTTAATCCATTCGTCGGTGGTGGGCAGCTTGGCTGTTTCCATAACTTGGCTATTGTGAATAGTGCCGCAATAAACATGGGTGTGCAGGTGCCTCTGGAGTAACCTGTGTCACAGTCTTTTGGGTATATCCCCAAGAGTGGTATTATGGCAGATTCTGATTTGTGTTCATAAATCCTGCATTTAAATACAGGTATGGCAAACAGACATACTATGCTGCCTTGGAAGTGCAGATTTGGCATTTTATCATCAGGGATGACATGATTTAACTCATGTGCCAAGAAATGTCCTCCCTCCAAAACACTTGCCTTTATATATTTGTACAAATATGGTATTCTTTCTTTGTAAATTAATAGAGAGGGACAGTATGAATTAAAATATCAATGTTGAAAATGTGAAAAGACAAGTCACAGAATGGTGAAAACATTTGCAAATAATATGATGAAGGAGTTGTATTCAGGATATATAAAAACATAAAACATAAAAACATAGTTCAACAATAAAAAGATGAATAACTCAATTAAGAAATGGGAAAGGGGCCATGGACACTGCCCAATTGTGGAGCACTTGCCTAGCATGTATAAGGCCCTGGGTTCAAAAAAAAAGTGAAAGGAAAAGGATAGGATTCTTGGAACACAGTGAAATAGAATGCATCAGGAATCTCTCTTCCCAACCTAGACAACAATTGCATTGGTAGAATCTGTCTAATATATTGATTTTGGAACTCTGGAGACTACTGAAATCTTGCAAAGTCCAGACAAATACTTGCACAAAATGTGGCTAATTGCAATTTTTTTTTTTTTTGGTGGAACTGGGGTTTGAACTCTTGTGCTTGCAAAGCAGGTGCTCTATTGCTTGAGCCACACCTCCAGTTCACTAATCGCAACCCTAGTGCTGTAGCAGCTACACTGTCCCCCTGACACCTCTCCTGAGCTCCATGGCAGGCAGCTGTGCATGTGTTCCAAGACAATTTATTCATAGCTTATAGGAGCCCAAATGGAGCAAAAATGAGTCTGTTCTTCAATTACTGGGGATCTCAGCCTGATTCCTGATTGATGCTTCTGATGACAGGGGCAGACAAAGACTGGGTGGCCACTGAGATTGTACTCCCTTCCAGTGTTGTTAATCCCTCCCCCTCTGGCAGAAGTTAGTTGCACAGTCTCTAATTTTTTTTTCTTTTGTCTCTTTTGGGAACCGGCTATTAAAGACTAGAATATTCAAGAGCAACTTCATTTATAGAGGAAAAAAAGTGACAATATACAATCAGGGGAAGTCACAGATTCAGGAAAGACCTAAGAAGATCTTAAGTTTACATTCCAAGCTGATCCTTGACATGAAGACAGTTTACAAAAGCAATAAGAAAAAAATGATAAAAGCAGTAACAAAACCCAACAAACACGAGGGGGAGGATGAGAAACTGATTTCTAGTGTGACCACTTTAGACTCAAAGGCCCAGTTTTCAACAAAAATCACAAAGCACACAAAGGAATCTTTTCAAGGGAAAAGATAACATGAAAAAGTCCTAATGGACAACAGCTATTAAAAAGCTATCTTAAAGATGTTCAGAAAACTAAAGGATGATGTGGAAGAAGTGAAAATAAAAAGATGTATAACAAAATGGAAATATTAATAAGATAGAAAACCTAAAAGAAATTACAGAGTTTGGAACCAGGCAATGTGACTCACACATGTAATCCTAGCTACTTGGGAGGTGGAGATCAGGAGGATTATGATTTGAAGTTAGCCCAAGCAAAAAGTTGCTGAGACCCCATTTCAACCAATAAAAAGCTAGGTGCAGTGGTGTGTACCTGTCATCCTAGCTATGTGGGAAGCATGAATAGGATCTCAGTGCAGGCCAGTCTGGGCAAAAAAGAACCTATTAGAAAAATAAAGAAAGCAAAAAAGGGGTGAGAGCATGACTCAGGTGTGGAGTGCTTGCCTAGCAAGGGTGAGGCTCTGCCTTCAAACCCCAGGACTATAAGAAAGAAAGAAAGAAAGAAAGAGAGAAAGAGAGAAAGAGAGAAAGAGAGAAAGAGAGACAGAAAGAAAGAAAGAAAGAAAGAAAGAAAGAAAGAAAGAAAGAAAGAAAGAAAGAAAGAAAGAAAGGAAGGAAATTGGAAATTTGGAAAATATAATTGAAAAAAATTCAGTAGAGGTTTTCAAAGGCAGATTTGAGAAGGCAGAAGCAAACTTGAAGATAGAACATTATTGAATCTGCATAACAAAAAGAAAAATGACAAAGAGAGCAGAACTTCAGAGACCTGTGGAACAACATTAAGCGAACCAATATTTGCACTGCAAGCATGCCATAATGAGAAGAGAGGGAAAAAGGGCAGCATATTGAAACTGATAAAAGAAAATGATAATCTGTGTAAATAGTACAAAAAGATAGCAAGGATGGGCATTATGGGACAAAATAGTTTTAAATAAAAAGATTATGAAACAAAGAAAGATATATTTTAATAAAAGACATACTATAGCAAGAAGATGTAACAACTATAATATTTATAAACCTAATTGCAGACCATCGAAATAGATGAAACAAAACCTGATAGAACTAAATAAAAAATAGATAATTCCACAATAATAGTTGGAAGCTTTAATATCCCACTCTCAATAATGGACAGAACAACCAGACAGAAGGTGAATAAGGTAAGGGAGCATTTGATCAACACAGTACACCAATGTTTCTGGATATTTTCCAAAAATAGTGAATAAGAAGTCATACTATAAAACTCATTTGATGAGGTCAGCATTACCCTGTAGCAATAACACCAATGAAAATATCCTCAACAAAATACCAGCAAAATGAATTCAGCAGTACATTAAAAGGATCATGCACCATAAGCAAGTGGTATTTATTCTTGGAGTATAAGGATACATCAATATATGAAGTTTGATCAATGAGATATAAAGCATTAACAAACTAAGGGAAAAATCATCAACTTATTTGATGTAGAAAAATCATTTGACAAAATTAAACATCCTTTTATGATAAAAACACTTAAACTAGTCATAGAAGAAATTCCCTTGCAATGAATGTCATGTATGAACACCCTTAGCAAACATCATTGTTGATAAAAGCTTTTCTTTGAAGATCAGGACCAAGAAGATATTTACTTTCACCACTTTTATTCAACATAGAAATGCTAGAAATAAAAATTAGACAAGAAAAAAAAATAAAAAGATTTACAAATAATACAGTTGCATGACGTATTTCTATCATATTCTCCCCCTTTACCCTTTACTTTCACTCTGTGATCTTATTTGTAGAAAACCTTAAATAATCCACAAAAATCTGCTGTTTTTTTTAATCAGTTAAATAGTGGGATATAAAAATCAACACATGAAAATGAGTTACATTTCTACACACTAACAATGAACAATCTCTCAAGGAAATTACCAAAAAAACTCATTTAAAATAGTATCAACAAGATACTGTTTAAACAATTAACATAGCCAAGGAGGGAAAAGACTTGCACAACTAAAACTACATAACATTGCCAAAAGAAAGAAGACATAAATAAATGGAAACATTTCCCATGTTCATGGATTAGAATATGTAATATTGTTAAGATGCTAATATTGCCCAAAGTGGTTTGCAGATTCAATGCAATCTCTATCTAAATCTCAATAGTGTATGTTGCAGATACAGAAGCCCACATCTAAAATTCATATGTAATATCAAGGGAACCCAAACAGCATAAACAATCTTGCAATGGAACAAAATTGGAGGACTGATACATTCTGGTTTCATACCTAAATACAAAGACACACTGATAAAATGTGCCATGCTGACATAAGATAGACATATCGCTAATGGAGTACAACAGACATCCCCAAATAAGCCCTTAGATATGGTCAAATGATTTTCAGCAAGGATCTTAAGAGCATTGGATGAGGGGAAAAAACAATGTTTTTAACAAGTGGTGCTAGGAGCACACAAGGGAGGGGTGAGGATAGGTAAGACACCTAGAAAATTAGCTAGCATTTGTTGCCCTCAACGCAGAGAAACTAAAGCAGATACCTTAAAAGCAACTGAGGCCAATAGGAGAAGGGGACCAGGAACTATAGAAAAAGTTAGATCAAAAAGAATTAACCTATTAGGTAACACACATGCACAGAAAATTAATGTGAGTCAACGCCCTGTATAGCTATCCCTATCTCAACTAGCAAAAACCCTTGTTCCTTCCTATTATTGCTTATACTCTCTCTACAACAAAATTAGAAATAAGGGCAAAATAGTTTCTGCCAGGTATCGAGGGGGTAGGGGGGAGAGGGAGGGGGCAGAGTGGGTGGTAAGGGAGGGGGTGGGGGCAGGGGGAAGAAATGACCCAAGCATTGTATGCACATATGAATAATAAAACAATAAAAATTAAAAAAACAAAAACAAAAAAAAAGTGGTGCTAGGAAACTGGATGCCCAAACACAAGAGAATGAAGTTGGACCCTTACCTAACTCATTTACAAAAATTAACTGAAAATGTGTCAAAGATGAAACTATATCTCTCCTAGAAGAAAAATAGGCTAAATCTTTACAACACTGTATTTGGCAGTGATTTCTTCGATATGACACCAATGGCACAGGAAACAAAAGAATAGATAGACAAATAAGGCTTCATAAAATTAAATAATTTTATGCATCAAAAAGAGATGATCAGGCCCAGGCATGATAGTGTACACCTGTAATCCCAGCTACTTGGGAGGTGGAGACAGGAAGATCATGGTTGGAGGCCAGCTCAGGCTGCAAGTTAGCAAGACCCTATCACAAAAACAAGCTGGGTGTGGTGGTGCATACCTGTTCCTCCAGATACTCAGGATGCATAGGTAAGAGATCACATCTTGAGGCTAGTGAGGGCAAAGTTAGCAGAAGACCCTATCTGAAAGACAAACTTTAAAAAAGTCAAAGGAACTGGGGATGTGGCTCAAGTTGTAGAGCACATGCCTAGCTGGCTCAAGGTCCTGAGTTCCATGCCCAGTACTACAAAAAAGAAGAAATGAGTAGAGTAAAACTGTAACCCATGGAATGGGATAAAGTATTTGCGAACCATATATCTGATAAGGAATTAACATCCAGAATATGAAAGACTCCTAAACTTCAACAACATAAAACCTGTTTAAAAATTGACAATGGCTGGGTGCCAGAATTCATGTCTGTAATCCTAACTACTTAGAGGCAGAGATCAGGAGGACAGTGGTTCAAAACAAGCCCGAGCAAATAATTCGGGAGGCCCTATCCCGAAAAACCTATCACAAAGAAAGGGCTGGTGGAGTGGCTAAAGGTGGAGGCACTGAGTTCAAACTCCAGCACCACACACAAAACAATTGGCAATGAACTCAAATATACATTTTTCCAAAGAATACACAAATAGACAATAGACAGATGAAAAGATGCTCAGAATCATGTGTCCTTAGGAAGATGGACATGAGTATTGAAATGAGATGCCAACTCACAACTACGGGGATGAGTGCTATTAAAAAAAATCTCTAAATAACCAGTGTTGGTAAGAATGTCAAGAGTTTGGAACCCTTTGTGCAATCTTTATGGAAATGAAAGTGGTAAAGTTATAGTGCGTGGCAACTCCTCAAGAAATTTCATTATAGAGGTCTTTCACCTCCTTGGTTAAATTTACACCTAGGTATTTTTTTGTTTTTAGATTATTGTGAATGGGATTATTTTCCTGATTTCTTTCTCCGTTTATTGTTGGTTTATACTAATTTTTGTATGTCGATTTTATGTCCTGCTACAATCACTGAAATGTTTATTAGATGTAGGAATGTTTTGGTGGAGTCTTTTAGGTGCAAGATCATGTCATCTACAACTAAGGATATTGGACTTCTTCCTTCCCTATTTGATTCTCTTTTTATTTCTTACTCTTGCCCAATTGCTCTGGTAGGAATTCTAATACTATTTTGAGTAAGAGTGAGAGAATAAACACACTGGTCTTGTTCCTGACTTTAGAGGAAATGGTTTCAGTTTTTCCCCATTTAGTATGATGCTGGCTATAGTTTCGTCATATATGGTCTTTATTATGTTGAGGCACATTCCTTCTATTTCTAGTTTTTCAGAGATTTTTTTTTATCATGAAGGGATGTTGAATTATATGCACATAAAAATCTATCCATTAAATTGTGCTTTTGTTTTATGAGCCATGAAAGGTTATAGAGCGACAATAGCAGTATAGGAAAAGTATGCAGACTAGTCTATTTTTGTAGCATCTTTTTGTTAAACGTGTACAAAAAACCCAAGAGGCATGTGTAGTCCGTTATTCACTCACGTATCTATGTAATGTGTCTATCCAGTTCAGCATATGTCACTGTGTTCCTCATGTATTTCTGTGTAAACAACTACCTCAAAACTTACCAGCTGAAACCAGCAAACATTCCTTGTCTCACAGTTTCCTTAGGCCAGGAATCTATGCAAGGCTTAAGAGGGTGGTTGTGGTTCAGGGTTTCTCAAGTGTCCATTCAAGGTGTCAGCCAGGCTGGAGTGACCTGAGCCCTGACTGGGCCTGAATCTGCTGTTGGTCAGCTCTAGATGCTGGGAGGATGCTTCATTTTCTTCTCACAGAGGCTTTTCCACAAGGCTGTCTGGACATGGCTTCCCCCAGAGGGCAGGACCCAGGGCAAATAGCACATTCCCAGGGCAAATGTCCCAACAAATTTGAACATTCTAACCTTAGAAGTGAATTCGGAGGCTTCAAGTATATTCCAATTGTTAAACTTAATCATTAAAACCAACCTACATTCATGGGGAGGGAATTAAGCTTTTCTTCCAGAGGGAGGAAGGTCAAAGAATTTGTGGACATTGTTTTAAAACTGCTACTGCTGAAGGAGGAAGACAGTTTGCTTTTTAGTTGTGTGACTTTAAGATGTTTAGATATCATTACAGACATGGCATAGTCATGTTATCTTAAAGTAACAAAAAGGAGAAGGTTTATGTCATGTTAATTACATGGAGGCGGTAAAGGAAGTGACCATTAAATTTCACACGTTGGCTCAGGCAAGCATAAAAAGACAGAGGAATTCATAGCAATGAGTATGTCTCTGTGACAGCTGTGAAAATAGACAATTCCTACTGAGGGATTTATCTGAGGTTTCTTCAGATTTGTGCTTAAATAATATGCGGTCAAAAGGTTTTTGTCAGCTACTTGTCATTGTAAATACTTCCTCTTTGTTGATTTCTGGTTAACTTTGGTCAATATATTCCAAACTAAATAACTCTTTTATGGAAGCAAATCCTGAGTTTTTAAAAAGGTGATGTATAATAATATAAAATCCGCAATTAAATATAGCAGATATGGTGTAGACAGAGTAGAATGGTACCTCCTCAAGAGGTACATGATTGTTACAGAACCTTGCCAGCTGTAATTTTCATCTAATTTTTAATTCTTCTCTGCATAGGTACTTGGCCAGGATGGCGAGAGTCCAGCAAGTATAAGTAACATTCAATGACTGTAGAGATTGGAATGGTTCTAGAACATTTCTGTTGCCATGTGCTTGTTCTATTAGGAACTAAACTTCATTTAAGTAGCCGAGGACAGGAGAAACAAGCTTATTGCAGCCTGTTTACAACATAGCCACATGAAATGTTTGAATTGAAGTCAGAATTCAGCATCAATCAAAGGAATACTTACTAGAATTCCTAATAAATGAAAAGAGATCTATTCAATGAATAGTCAATGAACAGAACTCTGCTGATAACTATTTTTTGATTTACCCTTTTTGACCCCTGGCAGACAGTTGTATACAATTGGGAATGAATGCAGTTAGCAATGAAGCAGATGTTAGTGAAAAACCACGTTCTGTGCCTTATGTTGCCCTCTTGTGGGCACAGCACAATCTTACCTAACTCCTGTTCAGTTAATCAAAAAGGAAGGCTTATTTTTCTCTTGCTTACTTACTAGTATAACTAACTCATTACAACTGGGAGCCAAATTTTTATGAATTTATCTACTTTACATATTTAATGATAGTAGGCATAAAAAAATCCTTGTAAGCAACCAACAGGTTGGAGATTGTTACTACTGCTCTCTTATACCTGAGTCCATAAAAGGTTTCAAAACATGTTTTCCTTTCTTTTTCTTCAACGCATAATGACTACAAGCAAAACTTAAGAAAACCCTATCTATGTATGTTGACAAAATTATAACATTGTAGGAGATAATAACATCAATTAAACCTCAGTAATTTTCATGAATCACGTAACTATCATGAGATTGAGGTATAACTATGTACAGATACCAAAAGTTATTAAAACCATCAGAAAATTTAAGATATCTGATGGTGATTTGTAATGATAATGAAAGGGTGACTTCCTAAGCATAAAGCTTAAAAATCTGTATTGTGCCCATTTGCTGATAAAGTCCTAAGATTATCATAGCACGTGATACAAATTATCATGAAATTTTTATGAACTGAAACATAATTTTTGCCAACTCATACTTTCTACTGTAGAACTATAATAAACAAAGGTACAGAAATATTTTTCTATATTTTTATTTTTAAATTAAAAATTTGAAACATGTATGCGTAGTGAGCTGTGGTTCTTTAATTTTATTTGATACATGGTACTCCATTTTATGAATATATCCTATTCATTTAGTGTTAGTAAACACTTGAATTGTTTAGGCTATTAGATAGAGTGATATTATGAATAGTTTTGAACATGTGATGTTTAGTTGTACATATGCATGTATTTCTGTTAGCTATAAGGCTAGGAGTGTGTTGACTGGACAGGATGGATTTCATGGGTGGGTGACCTGTGGTGTGGGTGCATGGGACCCTGTGCTCAGAAGAGCCTTGTACTAGGTTTCATGCTCTGTTGTTGCTATCTTGAATTCTTTATCTTGAAACGTGTTTTGTAACTGAAGTATGATGGGATTATAGCATGTTCATAAGCAGAGAAACCCTGGCATAAGATGCATGCTTTCAGTTCCTGGAGTCTTCATTTGGATATAACAAATATCCCAGAAGCACAGAATTTCACTATTCATGGGAGTTTAACAAGATTCTAACCAAGTTTAAGAGAAATGTATTATATTTACAAACTTTGTAAGCAGGGCATTGACAGCTTGAGTGGCCACATTTTCATTAGACTTCAGAACCTCTATTAGGTGCAAAAAGAAGTCAGTGCCTTCTGGAAACACGACTTCCCTTTTCAGCCAATCACTTAGCCCTGAAAATGGTGACATTGAAGAGAAGAGAAAGGTGGGGCAAACTGGCTTCTTTCACTCCAATTGGCAATCTTCTTGACTCCATTGTGCAGCAATTAAGGGTGTGCACCTCCACATATCTTTAAGTCTTTTCCTTTTAGTTCTTCTTTACTCATCAGTAAGTCAAAGGTAGAGAATGTTCAGAAAATGTGAGCATATTGAGAAATAAAGTGAAAAATAGGAGACTTTGTTATTTACAGCATCTCCACTGTTTTGTTAGAATAAAATACATATGCATATATGAGATATAAATTACAAATTGCACAATTTAGGTGATTCTATATGCCCTCCTATTTGTACTGGCAACTGGCATCACTCAACACAGAGCTCAATGGTGAAATGTATGCTAATAACTAAAGTTTTATTTTTACTTAGAATGACATTAAATTGCAAATGAATAATGCTGTGACAAATTATCAAAGAGCCTGTGGGAACAAGGATCTTTAGTACCTTTATGTTTTGATAACTTTAGCTACCTGTTTTTTCTTATCTTTTGAACAAGGTCTATATTTTTATTTCGTATTGGACCTGCCCCACTGCATATGGTCACAGGGTATACATAGCATGACCATTTCGGTAAGTCATTTTGGTTCTAAGACAGGTCTCACTATGTAGCCCAGGCTGGCCTCAAGCTCTCCGTTCTCCTGCCTCAGCTTATTTTTTTAATTTTTATTTTTTAATTAGGAAATATTCATTATACAGGGGAGGACTCATAGTCAAAATTCTGATTGGACTTATATTGTACATTATTTACATTTTCCTCGTTATCTCTCACCCTCAAACCCCTCCCCACCCCACTTAAAGCAATTGCAAGAAGTTTCTTAGTTCTGTTTCATATAGGTATATGAAGTCCATCTGACATATACTGTCACATTAATCTCCTTCCTTCACCCCCCCTTCCCACTAATACCCCCCTCCTGCTCACACTGTGCCTATTTTACAGTCCTTGTTTTCATTATTAATCTTTAAGTTGACGTTCAAGGGGGTGTCTTAATGTATGCCCACAGTGGGTATACGTTGGTCTGTTCAACCTCTTCCATTATTCTCTCTTACCCTTTTACCTACCCCCCCTCCATTTTCAACAGCCTTCAATACACATCCTTATATCCTCTATCTTCACGTCTTATGTTATGCGATATTACTGATGCTCTATCATTCTCTTTTCCTTCCCCTCTTTCCCTGAGTTCCACAGAGTAGTTGCACTGTTACAAACATGTTGTACATCTGAGTTTGTATATGATCATGCTTGTTTTTGTGTGTATATATATATGTATATCTATATATATGTATGTATATATGTATATATATATATATATATATCTTTGGATATATCTTCCATGTATGTGAGAAAACATGTGGCTTTTGTGTTTCTGATCCCAACTAACTTCACTTAACATGATGTCCTCCAATTGCATCCATTTACCTTCAAACCATATGTCATTATTCCTTGTGGCCGAGTAATACTCCGTTATGTATACATACAACAATTTCTTGATCCATTCATCAGTTGTAGGGCACCTGGGGTGTTTCTGAAGCTTGACTATTGTGAATAGTGCTGCAATGAACATTGGTGTACAGGTGTCTCTACTGTATCCTGTCTTACATTCCTTTGGGTAGGTGCCCAGGTGGTATCACTGGATCACATGGCAGTTCTATCTCTAGTTTTTTGAAGAATCTCCATACTGCTTTCCATAGTGGTTGTACTAATTTGCATTTACACCAGCAGTGTATAAGGGTTCCTGTTTCACCACTCCCTCACCAGCATCTGTCGCTGTTATTACCCTTGACTATCTGCCTCAACTTCTTAAATGCTGGGAATGCAGGTGTGTACTACCATCAGCAGCTTAAGTAATCTGAAGTGATTGTTCTAATTACATCACACCTAGAGAGGATAAACGTATCCTTTTCAGCACTTGATGCTAATATTCTTTCTAATCTTAGATATTCTGGGGAGTGCATTGCATTTCCCTAATGGTCAATGGAATTGAGTATTTTTCATGTTTATTATTGGTCATTTGGACATTGTCTTTTGTGAAGTCTTAGATCAAGGGCAAACACAACAATGGGATTGGACTTTGAGCACATGACAAAAGAGAGACCACACAAGGGAGGGGTGAGGATAGGTAAGACACCTAAAAAATTAGCTAGCATTTGCTGCCCTTAACGTAGAGAAACTAAAGCAGATACCTTAAAAGCAACTGAGGCCAATAGGAAAAGGGGACCAGGAACTAGAGAAAAGTTGAGATCAAAAAGAATTAACCTAGAAGGTAACACACACGCACAGGAAATTAATGTGAGTCAACTCCCTGTATAGCTATCATTATCTCAACCAGCAAAAACTCTTGTTCCTTCCTATTATGGCTTATACTCTCTCTACAACAAAATTAGAAATAAGGGCAAAATAGTTTCTGCTGGGTATTGAGGGGTGGGGGGGAAAGGAAGGGGACGGAGTGGGTGGTAAGGGAGGGGGTGGGGGCAAGGTGGAGAAATGACCCAAGCCTTGTATGCACATATGAATAATAAAAGAAAAAAAAGAAGCTTATTTTAAAATTGAATTAATCATCTCTTTTGCATTGATTTATAAGTTTCTTCACATACTTATCTAAAGTAAACATCAATCCTGGGAAGGGCCTGTCCATTCTGGTATTTTCTTAGTTTAATTGAAGGAATTCCAATGAAAAACATGCAAGCTATCCCAACCTCTGGTCCTTGGTAGATCTTAAACCCTAATTTTGCCTTCCTAACCATGAAATTTGTTTCCATTCTTGTTTAGCTCCCCAGCACCTCACTTGTTGATAATGAAATTGGCACAGATCCCTGGGGGAAAAGCAGCCCCAACCACCCAGTTTAAGTCTATGGATTTTCTTCTCCCAGAATTTGGCCACCTAATTTTCTCTACCTTTGTAGCACTCTGATTACTTGAGACATGTATTTGTGTATTTTCCCCACCTCTTTTAGCTCTCAATGGGAAAATTGGATTGAATAATTTGTCATTGTAGAGGTAGAGGACTAGCATGCTTTACTCTTTTATTGAATGTTCAAAATATGCTCTGCTCTGTGTAGAGGACCCATCTTTATACCTAAACCTGATTCTGATTTTGAGCAAGGAAAGACTTTCTTTTTCATTTTTATTAGGATATATTTGTTGTATAGGGAGGATTCATTGTAGCAATTCCAAATAGGCTTACCTTGTACATTGATTAACTACATGGATTTTGGGAATTTTACATTTTATTCTTGTGGAAAATTCTTTGTTTACTTAAAGGCCTCTTTCTGTGCTGTAGTTTGGATTTTAAATGTCCCTCAAAGGCTCATGTGTTGAAGGTGTGGTTTCCCAGCCCCCGACACCATTTAGGGTTAGTGAAAGTTCTAGGAAGTGGAGCCTAGTGGAAGGAAGATAAGTCACTGGGTGGTGTGCTCTTGAAGGGGCTATTGGAACCCTACTACCTTTCTCTCCCACTTCATTTCCTGACAGCCATTAGGTGAGCAAATTTCACCACTAATTTCTCCTGCCAGGATGTGCTATGCCACTACAGGTCCAAAGCAACAGGGCAAATTGATCATGGATTGAAACACATTGAAACCATGAGCCAAAACAAACCTTTCCTCTTTGTAAGCTGCTTATTTCAGGTATTTGTTACAGTAATGGAAAACTGATTAGCACAGCCATACTTACAACACAATGTAAGCAAAAGTATTTTAATTATGCATTATGTTTGAGTTATTTCTCTTCTACTTGTGTTCAGGGCTTGAAAAATATTGTTTCTATCATAAGACCCTTTTTTTTTTTTGGACATCTGGCAAAATAGTTGCTTACTCTTTAGGACCATTGTGAACTTTTATGTTTTAGCTCTATCTATTTTATTTCACTATATGATATAAGCTTTTGGCCAGAAAAAATTGTGTCCCAACAAAATGTATACATTCAAACACTTAAGACATTTTGCATATAGTAGAAATTTAATATGTATTTACAAAATAAATGGATGGATGAATAAATAAGAATGAAGGAATGCTGATTGCAATAAAAGAGGTAGGTTTATGTACCCATGTGTGTTTAGACAAGTTCTGTAAAAGGCTTTCTCAGTGTCTTCATTTGTAAAATTGGAATATTTACCTACCTCAAAGTGTTACAAGTCTTAAAGACACAACTTAACATTCATTGTGGAACTGTTATAGTTTGGATGGTGATTGTTACACAAAGGCCTGTGTTTTAAAGGCTTATTCCCCAACTTGGTGCTTTTGGGAAGTGACGGAAACTTTTAAAAAGTGGGGCCTTAGTGGGAAGTCTTCTGGTCATGGAGTGGAGGGCCCTCAAAGAAGATAGTGGGATCTCGACCCTTCTTCCAATAATGGGAAGTTGACTAATGCAAGAACAATACTCAAAGTATAATCCTGTTAGAAGGGGACAATATATGCCTTAAAGACACAAAGTATCTTGAGAAGGATGCACAAGAAATTCTTGATGGTGGGAGGTAGATGGTAGGGAGACAGGATAAGAATTTTACTTTTTATATTATACACACCTGAATTTTAAACCACATTTATATATTAATTATTAAAAATAAAGCAAGAATTTTAAAATATGGTTTATTGCTAATATTTCATTTTGCATCAGAGAACTCAATAAAGAAAAAACTTTTTGCAAGCATAATGATTAAAATTGAGAACCTTATTTCAGCAATTAACTTAATAAAGGTCTAAGTAGTTTGTGAAGTAACTACTTACTTTTTAGAAAATTTTCAATTTTCACATTTGTTCTCTAGCTCAGAGCCTAGAGAATATATTATTTCTTAAATTCTTTATGTAGTTTAGGTTTGTTAGATTATGATGTAACTAGATTTGGAAGGGTCAAAAAGCTATAGGTTTTGGAATGTGAGTTTCCTTGTCATTAGTAATTTCTAAATGTGTCCTGAACTCCCTACCTCACATAGATCTTCCTTAGGCATTCAGCAGGGAAGTGCAGCTACTCATGTGTCCTTGGTGAGGAATCTTGTCCTGCTGGGCTGCAGCAGGTATTGGGAGGGATATATGTTCCTTAGTGAAAGGGAATGGACCCTCAACCATTTTAAGTAACCATGCTCCCAGATGATAAGTGGAGTGACACATGTGGCAGACAGGTGGGTCATATTTCTGGAATTTCTGTAGAGCTTTTCTAAGTCAATTTTTTGGGCATTTGAAATTTTTCTGAATAATCAGGGACCTCTCTCTGTCTTTCAGTTTTTGTGGTGTGGGTTTTGAACCCAGGGTCTGCATCTTGAGCTATTCTACCAGCCCCATTTTTGTGGTGGGTTTTTTCAAGTTAGGGTCTTGTGAACCCTATGTTGCCCATGCTGGTTTTGAACTGCATTCTTCCTGATCTCTGCCTCCTGAGTAGCTAGGGTTACAGGCATGAGCCACTGGCATCTGGCATGGAACCTCTCTTGGCCTTTGGTTTCATCTACATTCTGTCCACTTTCAATTCCATCAGATGACTATAGGAGGAAATTATGAAGTACCACGTGGGAAATACTGCTCTCTTCAGTAGTTCTTGTTTACCATTGGTGGAGAAGGAGATTGAAATGTTTGCCTCAGCTAAGGATGGATGTTGGCACTGCTCATTTATTTTTTTCCTAGGGTCACAGAAATAAAATTCTCAATTTTACTCTGTCCTTCAGCTAAAATTATTTCTGTTTTTTTCTTTTTTTAGTTTTCTTATGTCCCTTTTCAAGCTCTCCAGCTTCACTATATTAAATTTATGATGTGTTAAGATAAATAAGTTGAAAAAGAGTTTGAGATGAATAGTTTTCTAATCATAATTTGGGTATCCCATTTCTTAATCATACCTCTCAAAGGACTTAAGTATTTTATCATAATTTTTAACACTGAGTATATAATTTTTGAGGGTTAATTGTATGCTTGTCTAGAACCTGGTATTTCTAAATTTGACAGCAAAAATAAATCATATGAGCATTGTATTACAAAATCTTTATAGTCATACCCACCCTATAAGAATTAAGAAGTTGGTACTTAGCTACAATTTGATTAAAATACAGAGCAAGACATCTACATTAGTTTTGTTTCTTTTGCTCGCTAGGCAGTGTGAATCAGTGTGAATTCACTAGGCAGTGTGAATCAGCTACCTAGATGTTTCAGTTACTTATTGCTTATGGTCTGGGGTGATTTGTTACACAGAAATAGGTAATGGAACAACTGAAATAACAATAGCTACATAATTATTCATTTGTCAGGATCTGCAATTTGGGTAGAGTTCTGCGGGGATGGCTTTTTTTTTGCTTCAGGTGGCATTGGCTAAGGTGACTTCACTGTTGCTGGAAGATCCATGAACTTTTGTTACATATCTGATAGCTCACCTGGGTGGCAGAATCAGCTGGAGATTGGCTGAGCTTCCCTCCTTTTTTCTTTTCTTCAAAGTCTTACATTCCAGGGATTCCCTCTGCATACTTGGTATCTGTCTGTCTCTTTATCTGTCAGCCCATCTAATTATCCATCCAACCATTCAATCTCCATCCAACTGTTTACCTGTTCACATACTAGCTTTATCTAACATTGTAGTTGAATTTTATATAGCTGCTGACTTCCAAGAGAACCCAAATTGGAACTTTGATGTTTCTAAAGACCTATGCCTCGAATTTGTGACAGTCACTTCTGCCACATGTTATTTGTCAAAGCAGGTCACAAGGATAGCCCAGATTCAATGGGAGAATGAATGAATTTCTTTTCTTCCGGGTGGAGTTACCTGAATATCGAAAGATGGAAAGAAGGTGCCATCTTTGAAAGAAATACACTATGTAAAGAGAGCAAAATAGCAAGATAAGTTTTAAAATACCTCTTTGATAAGTCTCTTTCCTCCTAAAAAGGTTCATTCTGCTTCAGTGTATTCCATTATGGAATCTGACCTTTGTATCTATAATTATCATCAATATACATAGAAAGGTTTTTAAGTGCTTTCACATTGCGAATTAGAAATCTACACTTGCCTTCTTTATTGCATTTTTTATAATAGCTACACATATTTTCATAAATAGTACACATACAGCTACACATGAATATACACCTTTAATTCCATACTTATCAAACACTAGCTTTGTGGTTTTCGGAAAGCTTCTGAAACTCCATGATTCTGTTTCCTTACATGCAAATTGGATTGGTAGAAATACCTATTTTTACCAAAAAATCAAATATAGATATTTATTCATATCAATGTAAAATAAATATTTTCATATGAATTATTTAATGCTTATAAATGTAATATCTCTGGAAGACTATGAAAGAAACTATTAATAGTGATTTTATATGTGAGAAATAGTACCTGAGATGGGAAAGAATACATTGTATGATGTTAGAATTTGAACCTATTACTTAAAAAAAATCCTAGTTTAAAAATACAATGCACAGATGAGCCTAATCCTTGAGTTCAAAATTCGTTGTAAAATTGAAGATCAGATTTTTGAGTTCCTTAGACAGTATTAATTTGTATTGCTACTAGGTGTTTAAAGATTCCCACACACAAAGTTTTCTTTTCTTCTTTTTAAAAAGTAGTGTATATTATTATACAAAGTAATGGGTTTCATTATGATAACTGCATACAGGTGTATAGTATACTTTGATCATATTCACCCCTTTATTACCCTTTTAAAAAATCACCTCTTTTTCTTCCCCTATTCACAGCCCTAAGAGTCCTCTTGTCCTTCTCCCTGCCTTAGAGTTCACATATAAGAGAAAACACACAATATTGTCTTTCTGAGACTGAAAGTCTTTATTTCTCCATTGATTTTAAAGTATAACTTTGTTAGATATAGTAATATTGTTAGGCAGTTATTTACTCTCAGGATTGAAACATACCATTCCATTCTTTGCTGGCCTTCAGTGTTTTTGCTGAGAGGTCTGATAAAATTCTGATAAGTTTGCCTTTGTAAGTATCTTGACACTTTTTCCAGTTTTCAATATGCTTTGCTCTGGATTCTTGGCATTTTTAACTATAATATGAGTGGAGATACTCTTTTGTGGTCATGCCTCTTTGGAGTTCTGAATTCCTTCTGTACTTAGATGTCCATATCTTTCCCTGGATTTGGAAATTGTTGTGCTATACTTTCATCAATATACTTTTAGTTTATTTCTTGTCTCCTTCTTCTACCCCATGGTTTGGTCTTTTGATCATGTTCCAGAGGATTTTTCCCACATTTGGCAGTACTGAGGTTGGAACTCTGGGCCTTGCTGTTAATAGGCAGATTCTTTTCCACTTGAGCTACACCTCTAGCCCCTGTCCCAGAGGTCTTAAAAGTGTTAGCCATGAATGCTTACTTTGTTCTTTATTGCTCTCTGAAGGTTACGATTCCTTACCTTTGTCTTCAGTTTTTCATATTCTTTCTTTTGCTTGATCTATAATTTCTATTTTTATTTGCTTTATTGAGCTTTTCATATCTAAGTTTTCCATTTGATTGGATTGTTTTTCAGAATCTCAATCCCCCTTGCTGAATTTCTTATCCACGTTGCTGAATTTCTCATCCAAGTCTTGAAATGACTGCTTTTCTTCATTCATCTTTTTATTTAAATCCTCTCTGAAGTCATTGATCATTTTAAAAACTAGACTTTGGCATTCTTTGTCTATCATTTCCACCATTTCAGTATGTTTGGATTCAGTTATTGAGGAGTAATAAACTTTGAGAAGAGTTATATTCTTATCAGAAAATTGAGTCCTGACATCTACCTTGGTTCTTGCATCCAGTGAGAGAAGAATTCAGGCAAGACTTGGAAACATAGTAAAAGGGATAGCAATGTTTATTAGGAAAGGAGTACACTTTCAATAGACTGAGCTCTAGAGTGAGAACAACAGTGTCAGCATTTGGAGCTGGAATATTTATTGAGGAATTCTCAGCACTAGGTCCATCTAGTAGTAGGATAGAGTACTGAGCCTGGGTCTTTATTTTATTAAATTAGATTACCTGTGTGAAATTCTTAACCATTGATCTATCTGTGTGAAATTCTCAGACCTCTGCCTATCTGGTGGAGATTAGCTGTGTGAAATTCTCAGCTCCTGCTTATTAATTTAAAGAGATTACCTGTGTGAAACTTCCAGCCCCAGACCCAGCTGATGTTTAGGGTGTGGTTTACTCTTGAGTAAAGAAAGAATTAAGCTTTTGGTAAGTGGCAGAGTTTAAAGCATCCTATGATGTCCCCTGGCCTTGATGAGGTATTTTGATTTTAACAGAGACTGGTCACCTTGGAATTGGGAAATTTAATTATAATGATTTTCATTGCTCTTGTGAAATAAGCAGTGGCTTATATCTGTCTGCTACCTTTCAATATTGCCTTGTTTTTCATATTACTTGTGTTTTTATGTTGTGATTTGTACATCTGTTGGGGTGAATACATTTTTTATTTTCATGTGAAAAAATAAATAATATATAATACATTATACTTTTTACAGACTTTTATGATTTATTATACACTAAGTATAGTATTCTTAGTGAAAAATCTCTTGGTGGCCTCAATCCCTACTACTACTCAGAAGAGAGAAAGCAGACTATAGTAGTAAAAACAATTACAGAAACAAACAAGGTATTTAAATGTGGTAAAAAATTAGAAACATGAACTATGCATTTGTTAAAGATAGAAAAGAGAGGAGCTAGGATAAACCAGGAATTTAAGAATGATCAAAAATAAAAATATTAATAATTAAGTAAAAAGAAAGGGGATGGGGAAAGGAAGAAAGAGAAGAAGAAAGATAGGAAAGAGAAGAAAACTGTAGGGGATGAAGACCAAAGAAGTAATAGTGAGGGACAACATAAAAAAAATACAGAGCAAGACAGGAAAAAAGACCAGTCAATATTCCTTCACGAGGAGATGGAGGATAGAAATTTTATTTCCTCAGGCTTGTCACTTTGCAGTATGCTTGGTTTGGAGGCCAAAGGGTTTTGTGGAGGAGGCTCCCATTTATGGGGAATGCTTGACCCTATATGGGAACTCAGAGAACTCCTTTCTTTTCAAATCAGGAGCTTTGGTGGTACTATTCTGGGGTTTGGGGACAATTGCAGGTCTCTGACCAGGATGACTCCCTGGAGGGATCCAAAGGTCTCCTCCTCCTGGGTGTCTGAAACCCATTTCTCTAAAGGGTGAAGAGCCTGCCTTTTCCTCTCCATTTTCAAGTCCCCACTTCCAACATGCAGCACAACCGGCAGTGGAAGCTCACCAGGCCAACCTGTATGTGCTTGCTGTAAGGAACCCTAACTTTCTTCTCACAATTTAATTTCAAATCCTCTCAATAACTTCTTGGATGACATAATTTCTGCCCTGAAGAAGGATTGTTTCTGCCATTTACTGTGGAAGGATTATTTTTTCCCTGTCTCGTAGAACAAGTTGCAGTATCACTGGTGAGTTTCCCTTGTTCCTTATCACTCTCCTTCTCTGGTCAGGACTGCAAACCCCGACTTCATGTTTGGAAGTTCTCTCAATGCTGAGATAGCACTCTGGGGGGAAGGAGTTCCTATCATACTGGAAAGTTGCACCCCAACTTTGGGGTTCCTCTGACTTGGTGGGATACCCCAGCAGAGCAGGCATCCTGATTTGTCCCCTTGTGGATGGTAGGCCTCTTCTCTGGTGGTGGGATGCCTTATGGAGACTTAGAGCACTCAGAAACCCCTCCACTGACATGGGTCAAGCTGCTTCCATCCCTTCAGACTTATGCCTGCATTGCATCCTCTGCCACTGGGCTAAATTTGATCCTCAAACAGTTAAAAAACAAGCAAGCAAGCAAACAAACAAAAAAACCCTTAATATTTCTTTGTAATGTGGCATGGCTGGCTTACAAACTGCCAGATCAAGAAGTCTGGCCTCAAAACAATACTCTTAAACATAGCACCATTTTCCAACCTGATCTTTTCTGCTGTAATTTCTCTAAATATTCTGAAGTTCCTTATGTTCAGGCCTTCATGTCCCTCTCTAAGAACTGGGACCTCTGGGAGGGACATAGGTCTAATGAATCCTGCCCTGATTCTGTGTTTCCTGAGGACTTAAATCTCTCTCCTTATTTTGTTTCCTCTGGAAACCTTTTGGGCTGACTTTGCTATTCCATTCTGCCCAGAGGGAAAGCCTTTTATTTTCTTTAGACTTCTTTTTCCTTTTTGTGCTTCTGAGGCCCAGGAAGATTCAGGAGTCTTCCATTTGTCTTATCTTACTCCTCTAAACTCTCAGGGGTTAGAATGAGCCTCCCTAGTTTGGAAGAGAGCCCTTTAAATTGGTTCTACCACCTGTGGCCTCTGGGGGCACAAACAACAACAAAAAATTTCCCATTTGTTTATTCTGTGCTTGTACATAACATGGCTTTAAATTCCACCTGAAAGCCCTTTGTACAAACCTTGAGGTTGAAAACTCCTCAGAAGGCCATGGCAGGGACCATCATGTTACCTGCAGCCCAACTTCATAGTGCTTATCTATACCATTATGGCATGAAGACCAGAAACTAGGAGGTAGAGACTGGTCAGGTAAATTAGAGGAGGAGGAACTTGATAAAAATTTGCCATAGGCTTAGAGACAAGAGAAACAGGATATGGGGATCTTTGAAACTGCTTGACTAAGCCTTGAAACTTTTGTGGCATGTGAATGGTGTGTGAGCCATGCCCTGATAATATGTTTGGCTGGTATACCAGACCTCAGAGTTGCTGGGGAAAGGAGAGGGGAGCATATATAATACCCCTGTGATGCCCATTGACTGGCAAAGTCATTCATCCCATGAATGGACTAATAACACAGAGACACAGTGGACCTCCCTTCAGTCAGGGAGTTAAAAATCTTTATAAAACTCCTGGACAAAGAAATCCCATCTGCTTCGTCTCTGTGAGAACCCACCCTTGTGGAAGTTCTTCCACTGTTTTTCTTTCTTTGCTAAATACAGCTCTTTTGCTCACCCTGTTGTCTGTGACTTTCTTTCTTTGATCACGTGAGACAAAGTTTCTGGGGAACTATTACACCAACACCCCTGTTATCAGCACTAGGGCAGACACAAAGTCTGTGCCATCTTGTTACCACCTAGTGAGGATTGTAACAAATCTCTGTCTAAAAGGTCTTATCTGACAGTACTCTAAATTAATATACTTCTTTGTGTATGTTATTTTTGTAAAAATGTAAAAGCTATTATCTGTTCAAGAAAATTGATTATCTTATCTCAATCATGTCTAACTAAAATTCAGGCATTTGGAATTTAACTCTCAGACTCTGGACCAAGGGAAAAAGTTGGCCATTTTAAAACCCAAAGTGGCTGTATTGGTTGCGTAATTGGGAGCTTGTAAATGGGGCTTTAACATTTGTTTTTTTAAATTTTATTTAAAAAATTTTGTTCAGATTTTTATAAAAATTATTTCAAAATATACCAACAAATAGGTCTTGAGCTGCTAAATTGTTTTTCAGTATTTCAACCATAGCTATCTTAAGAATGTCATTATAGTTTTGATCTTTCTGGAGCATTTATAATCAAACCCATGGAAAATGACTTTAGCAATAACTTAATCTATAAAATGAGTTAGATTTTAAATACTTGCTTCTGTTGGGTTTTATTTTGTATTTTTCTGGTAAAATGTTGTACCATTGTCTGCTGTCATTCTGCAGAAGTAAAGCTTCTAACGATAACAACTTGAGAAATATTCTTTTTGAGAAACTAGGATGTTACTTATAAAACAAAATTAAGCCCAATGGACTCAAGGTAAACCTAGCCTAAGAGCCACTTCTAAACCTCTTTGTTGCTTAAATTTGACCAACAAGGGTCTTAATGGCACTGACTGACTCCCATCTGATCTGCTTGTCACTCTCCTCCAATATGTGACTAGACCAGACCAACTGGAGCATCTTATACTGGCAACAAGAAAAGACTTACTGGGGCAAAGTTCTTCCCAGTGACAAGGGACCATTCAGAGACATTGTTTAGAAAGAGCTGTTGAGATAAGAGGGAAGTTACTAGATTTCAAATGGAGTCACTTGCACCAGTTTCCAAAACAACCAAAGCTGAGAGGCTGTGAAGAAATGGTTCATCAACATGAGTACCTAACTGTAAAGCCCATGCCTCTCTACCTTCCAAATGGATAAAAAACTAGCCTATTACCCACTATTCCTATAACTTCAGGAAATCGCTAGATATTCTTCCCTATGTATGGACATTCACAAGCTTTTTAAAAAAGGGAGGCTTTCCAACTCATGGTTGTACTAATGGGCTTCAAAATTACATCAGACGTAGAGCAGGAATGGCGGGAATTATTTCTTCCTCCATAATCTACAAAATCCTGTCACTTGAGATAGCCAATATTTTAGATATCCTGACCAAACCCTCATTGATGTATGGGTAGTCTTACAAGAGGGCTTTAGACATGCTCACTATCACCTGTGCTATGATAGTGGAAGACTGCTGCTTTGGGGTTATAGATCAGGACAGTTCTAACATTCACAAACTAATCCACCAAACCTCTCAATTTAGAGAATGAGCTACCCAGGGATAGATGACTTTAATGGGAAAATAGCTGGTCATGGTTTTAGTGGCTTCTCCTTTTCTTAGAACCTCTAGTTTCTGTTTCAGTTCTCTGCTATTGCTCCTTAACTTATTAATGCTCTAACCAGATTTGTTTCTTCTTGCCTCCAGGCCACAAAGTTGCAAATAATGGTACAACATGGGTTCCATCCTCTATCGCTTGACCCTCCAGTGCCTCTGTCCTCAGGTCAGGCAGGCTTCCATACAATTTTATTTCTGTATTCAATTAGACCTTGCCATTTCTCCTTGGACTGCTCCATAACCCTCTGCCAGAACAACAAATACATAGGCAGGGACATCTCTGTGATACAATCCAATTCAAAGCAGTTACAAGATGAGATATTTGCCCCACTTAAACCAGGATTGTTTTCATTTTTCTGTCAGGGGGGAATGTGGAAGAGGCCTCCATTTTAAGGAAACATGGCAGACAAAGAAATACTAAGGAACAGATGGAATGTAGGGGGTGAATCCAGCCACCCAGGAGGCCCATGGAACAGAGATATTCCTATGTGCGAGAAATTCAAATCATGATCCCAGGAATAGACAACTAATCAGTAAGGTCCACAAAAGTGGATACAGCCAATCAAAAGTGGCCTAACCCAAGTTATAAAACTTACTCTGACCCTGTCTCAGAGCTATATACTTTTTGCATATCCACATACCATTTGTCTTTTCTCTTAGTGGCATCCTAATCTGTTTTCTCCATCTTGGTAAATTATTTTACCAACCCGCAGTTCCCCAAATCCACGACATTTTCTCTCTGACATCTTGACAGACTGAATCAGAAAGGGCTGTTTGGGAACTAAGCTGTGCCCTGTCTTTCCCACTAAGGTGAAATGCTCCTGCACTGAGTTCATGTCAGTGTTTTTAATATCCGGGTCTGGCAATGCAGGATCTGCAGGAGCTGCCCTCAAACTGCTCTTGCCAGCTGAGTCCAAGGGCTGCCTGGCTGGATGCCTTATACCAGAGGCACTCTGCCAGTGCATGTGTGGCTATGGGAAATGCCAGAACAGCAGATGCATTTCCACCAAATGTCTCTGGTGCTCCAAGAGCAGACTAGAGCAATCAGCACTTGGGGGGAGGCACTTCATGTTCTAGCTATGCCAGTCTCTATCCTAGACCCCCCCCCCAGTCACTCTCACACACAGTTAGTCTCTCTCCTCTTACCAGAGGTCAGGCTGGAGTTCCCCAATGTAATCACACTCAACTTCCTTTTGCCATGTGGACACAGACCCACAAATCTGTGTGCAATCACAATCAGCTTTCTGGGTCCACACTGATTCTTGGAGTGGTTGCTTGCCTAGTCAGTGGAAAAGGCAAGGCTTTTGGGACTTGGGAATATAAAAAATTCAGGGACTTCTGCTCTTCTTGTCCAAAAAGTTTGACTGTAAGTCTTCTCTTAAGATGTTTCCTCAGTATGGGAGCAGTGCCCAAGCTAGGAAGTGCAGGGGGAGCTTCTCCAGTGACTGCTTGCTGCCTGGATTGCAGGTCTCCATCTTGAGCTGTATTTTGCAGGGTGCTAGACTATGTGCTGTGGAGCTTGTTGAGCTTCTCTTTTTCTCTTTTGCTTAAAGCCTGGATGGGGGCATTCTCCCCCTTTCCTACCATCTTGACCAGTGCCCTGTGTTAGGGCCGTTGTTTCTTTCAATACCTAATGTTCATCATTTCTGGATTTCTTTATCAATTGTTTACATTACACTCCTGTGTCTTTCCAAGAAGGGTTAGTAATAGGGAAAGAAAAAGTCATGGGACTCTCTGGCACCATAAGTCTTTCCTCAGTGAAGTTCATCCTGAACTTCTGTAACAGCCCAGTGCCATGCTCTGCAATTGTAAACTTCTTTTCAAGAGTAAAATCTTAGCAGTTGTAGAGTCCTCCTCAATTTAAATCTTTTGCAATTGTAGGTTTTGCCCAAAGAAAAGAAGCCTTGGGGGAATTCTTCCCTTAATTACCTCTCAGGTAAAAGCCCTCTACTTAAAACATGAATACTGGCCACACCTCACAGATACAATTAAAATATGTGACTGCATGTTCAGAGTGTCCCATGTTGTATGACAAGACTGTCAGTCAAACCAGTCAATCACCCTAATCACCCTAGCTCATCCTGCAAAGCTCACCCAAATTTTTCCTTCCATTTGCCTTTTCAATTTTTAAAGTCCCTTTAAAAGAGAGACAGGAATTTCTGTCCCATCTGGCTGGGGACCCACCGTTCTTTCATTTGTCATGCCTTCCCCTCACCATCAATAAATTTTACTTATCACTTTCACTGCATTTCTACGTCCTGTCTGAACTCTTCTCTGTCAGGATGCAAGTACCTGAAATCTTTTAACTAGAGTTTTCAGGGATCATCACCTCACTTTTTCAGCCATGCACCTGACATTTTTTCTGCTATGTTAGTCTTCGATCATTTTTGAGTATTATTTTTGATTCCATTACGATTTCAAACTCATTTATAACACTGTGTCTATTTTAACTCTTCTTTTCTCAGGCTTCTTGTAGTTTGAGCAGCTGGTTTGATGGTGGTGCCCTTTATTCTAATTAGAAAGACCAAAATAACAGTGTTTTGGGTAAGTAATTTTGTGGGGAAGAAATGATCCCAGAGACTACTAATTTTGCATACAAATTCATGTATGTATGCACAGATTTAAATGTATGTAGGAAGAAAGGGAGAGAGAAAGAGAGAGAGAGAGAGAGAGAGAGAGAGAGAGAGAAAGGAGAGGGAAAAGGAAATGGAGTGAGAGAGTGTTGTGGCAATATTGTCAGAGGAGAAACCAAGCAACACTCGGAGGAGTGGAGAACTCAGATTTTAATTTTTACGCTAGCGGGCCCAGACGTGTACCAGTGTCTGAGCCCCGAACAAAGGATTCACAGGATATTTAAAAGGAAGTGCAGGGTATCAGGTTACAAGGAATGTGCTGTCCCATAAAGTAGGGCTAGTAGTGGGTTAGAGACCTAAGGTTTAGATAAGAGCAGCGGGGAGGCCTGCTTTAGAAAGTTTATTTACAAGTGGAGACAAAGGAAGGCAGGAATGAGTGCTTATCTCTGCATGGTGCCTTTCATCTTGGTCCCAAACTTTTGCATGGCTCTAATGGGCAATTCCTCACAGCTCTGTCCGAGGTTACAGCTTTTAATTGACAGTTTACCATGTTTTACAACCCTGTTTCAAGGCTATCTTCCTCTTCATTCCCCCCTTTTGATGCTTTTTCCACTTGTGGACAAGCATCAACACTAGACTTTAGAAATCTTATAAGGTTTTTTTTGTCCCAAAGACCTATATTGTGTTACCAGGAGCTGTAACTTTATCACCTCCAATTGTGAGCTAATGAAGTTAGTTATGGCGTTACGAAGGCACATACCAAACATAAGTGCCAGTGGAAGCATAAGGAGAGGGCCAGATAATGGAGTCAGCTGTATCTCTGACTTTCTATCTGCTTTACATAAAACAACAATTTGTGTTTAAGAAAAGTCAAAGCCCTTTTTTTCTTGGCAGTGAGTAAATCCAACCCACTCTCATTTTGGAGGATCACTGATGCTAGAGAGTTTAGCTGGTCCTGCATGGTCACTATAGACCTAGCCACTTGTTCTATGTCATTTGTTAGGTCCACAGATAATTGATTATAGTAGGCGGCTGATGAGGCAGTCCCTCCTATGCCTGTTCCTTTCCCAGTCATTATCCCCAGTCTGATTAATAAAAGTATGAATTGGGTAGCTCTCTTCGACCGCACATGAGCCATTAAAGGTGGGGGTGTCTGATTGTTAGGCACTATGTTTATCTGGGGCGAGGAATGCTAATGTGCAAATGCCTTTCCAGTCAGCCGGCAAGTACTGGTAAGCAAGGGTCCCTCAGACAAGGAAAAATCCCATGCTGGTGCACCATAGCCTGCCAACTGTACATCTAATGGCGGTAGCTGTACAGTTGAGATTCCAAGTTAAGGTTTCCTGTCCTAGAAGGAAGCCTTAACGGGGGTCATGGTGGTGGCAGATCAATGTCTTTTATTGGCCCAGGTCCACCTAGGTAATCACCTCTGGGTGGCCTCTCTAGATCTGTGGCTCTCCCTTTAGTAAACTGATATGGGAGTGGGGTAGAAGGGTAGGGTGGCACAAGGAGGTTTATTTCCTCCACTGTTTTATGACTTTAAGGTGTCCCTGTCTTTCTCCCAGCAATCCATATGCCTATAATGTCTTTGTTTTTTTGTAACCCAGTTAGGCTATCAGCTTTCTTTATAGTAAATCATCCCTCTCCTGGTGCACGCGGGTGACAGATACTGATAAAAGGTGAAGGCATACCTCAGTTTTCCCTGGAAGGAAGGCAGCCTTATGCAGGCCGAGCAGTCATCCCAGCTTCCCAATTGGACAACCTCAAAATGTAGCAGATTCCGAAGGCAATAACACAGAGACCTCATGCCTGAGCCTGGAGTCTGGGCTACAGATGACACCAAACAGCAGTAAGGCTTCCTACTATGAGGAGGTAACAGAAGGCCAGCAGTAATCTCTGGCTTACATTTCAATCTTGGGGAGCAGTGACAGCCAGTCCTCGTGTAAACAGATTGCACAATGCTAATCAGCAGGATAAGGTATGGGTGACAGAGAAGAGGATACATCTGTGTCCTGGTGAATGAATCCTCAGGCTTCTGCCGTGCATTGACCAACCAGCTTCCAGGATGTGGCTGGGGCAGGGCTCGAGATCTCAACAGTGATGGCATGCTGTTGTGAAGTTCTCTGGAACCTTAATCTGAGGGGTATTAGTTGAATCATGGAGAGCCTGTCAGAAGTTGGGCTCTGCAGGGGCGGCTGTCCTTTTATCCAGGAGTGATGAGTCCCGGGAGTGACTCCTGTAACTTCAACAGTCCTAAGAGCTGCCAACATTACTAGATGGGGACCCATACAACTGGGTTGGAGTAGTTTCTTTTTAATTTTTTTATATATCATATCTCTCCTTTTTTTTTTTTTTAACTGAGTAGAATTACCTTGGCAACAATATACTGTCAGTATATATGTCCAAGAAAACTTTTTTTTTAAAGTTAAAAACACCATCTTTAAGTATTAAAGGACATGTTTAGATCCAGTAAAAATAGTTATTTTGTCTCTATTTAAGTAGAAGACCCTGTCTAAAAATGTGAGTTTGTGTCTGGAAAAGCTTTAATGTCAGATAGCCACACATGCATAACAACCATTTCTTTAATCCTCTTGGCCTTGGTTATCTTTGAGAGGTCTGGCACCAATGACTCCATAGGAACTTTTATGGCATTCCCCTCTTTGTCTCCAAATTATTAGTCTCTGAACAGTCTCTTCTGAAGATCTGTCTTCCATCCAAGTACTAACCAGGCCTGACCCTGTTTAGCTTCCAAGATCAGACAAGATCGGGTGCATTCAGGGTGGTATGGCTGCAGACTGAAGATCTTTCTTGATTGGCTGCTTTTTCCTGGATTCTGTTTGTTTAGTTTTCAGTCCCACGTTGGGAGGGAATAATGAGCAGATCAGGTGGAAGTCAGTGCCAACTAGACCCTTTTGGCCAAATTTAAGCAACAAAGAGGCTTAGAAGGACTGGCTCTTAGGCAGTGCACTTTTAGACAAGGACAATACAAAACAAAATCTAACAAAAGCAGATGTCTAAGTAGTTACCTTGGTTGACACATAGGCAATCATTAGTCATTTTTATGGACTTGATTATAAATGTCCCAGGAGGATCAGAACTGAAATGACAAAAACTTAAAAGAGCCATGGTTAAAATTTTGATGGACAATTTAGCAACCAACAGAACAGTACATCAGTACCACTAGCTTTTTGTTACCATGTGTATCTAAATTTTGTATTGTAGAATACATGATATACTTGAAAATACAAATATACTTAATACACAGGAACCAGCAACAGCATCACAACTCTATAGAGGTTAATACACATATTAATTTAGTTGTTGCTCTTGAAGTAAAACTTTAGATTTTTATCAGTTGTAGGGGGAAAGAATAGTTTTAGCAAACCCAAACAGCCCAGTCACAAACTAGCATAGGGTACAAACTGTATTAGAATCATCTAAGACAACAGTTGTTTAACCATGAGGTCATCTAGAAAGTTTTACATAACTGTTAGAAAATAAGAGACAGCTGAAACACTGGTACAGGGTTTATTATTTAGGCAGGAGCCTTGTGGAGGGGGACCCCAGCAAGACAGCAAGAGCCCATTGCCATATACAGGCTTGGGCTAGACATAGGGGGCTAGTGGAAAAGTACCAGGGAAGTCACTGTCTGCCCAGCTGTCCCTGGCATATATCCAGGAAGACAAAGGTGAGCCAGCTGCAAGGGGGAGGGTCTAGTCCTAACATGGCTGTCCTCATTGTTAACCCCAACATAAACCAACTCTTAAATGAACATGACTCAGTTACCTTAGTAGTTAAAACCCTGACAAAAATCACCAGAGAACACAGGTAAATATTTATGGGGACTAAGTGTGAAGTTAGGAAACATAGTGGCCAAGAACCATGGCTCAGATGTTGATAAGAAATCATATCCCAGATTGTTGACATTAACAGATGGCTCTTGACATATAGCAGTATCCCATCACCTGCAGTCAATGGAACCCCCCTAAAACAACAGCCCCAATCTGGTCATCTCAGGGAAAAATTTCCTCCACCTGCCATGTGGAAGGAGTAGGACTAACATCTCCACTCTGTTATGTCTAATAAAAACTGGAGATCTTGACTTCCAGTGTAGTGCTCCTCTTGGAGTTTTTACTTATTTATTTATTTATTTTTATCCTATCTGGAAGGTGCACTTTGGCTTTACATAAGTAAATCTGTCTTAACCCTCATATCAGTGCAGCAGTACTCCCTGTGTTCAGCTGCCTCTTGTCTCTCTGTGTTTTAATAAACTCTTGTTATCTTGACAAATTTATGGATTAACCTGGAGTATCAAAATTTTTTGAGTTATCTTGACAAAACAAAACAATTATAAGACAATTTTTGTAAATGTTATCTAGACCCATATAATATTTTTAAGGTAGCCTTGTTGTTATGAGCTTAGAGAATTAAATTTTAGTTTAACATCAGTACATTAAATTTTGAAGTTATAAAACATTTAATGTAACTGGATTTTAGTTAACTTTAACTAGTTATATACCATCTATAAGCTGTATCATTTTATGACAATTTACTCTGTATCTTTGTGACAATTTATTTTGTATCCTCTGGGGAGCTGGTCTTTATCCTCTTTTTTATCTAAAAGTATTTTTTTAACCCTTTATTTATTTTGAAAGAAACCATATCCTTAATACCTTTTATATATTTTGTTACTTGTTGAAAATAACTCATAAAATCTTTTAACTTAGAGCCTTATATTTGCATGAAAAAAAACAAGAAAGAAAGCAACTCTGAAATTACTTTTTCGTATAAAAGCAATTTATAGAAAACTCATTTGTTAATAGACCCATATATTATAAGAGAGAATTAAATCCCAGATTTTATTTATGACAGAATGAAACAGGCTAAGGTCATTATAACTACCTAAATTCCAAGACTTTGTTGCAGACTGTAGCCTCCTTTTTTTCCTTCTTAGCTAAGCCAGAGTGTTAACCCCTGAGTGTCTGCATCCTAGTGAGGCCTGACTGAAATAAGTTTGAAAGCTTGTTTTTTTTTGTTGTTGTTGTTGTTTAAGGTAGCAGTAGAACAGAGTAATAACTTTTACATTTACTCTACAATAAGAATCGTCCTTAAGGTGTTTACATATTTAAATGTAAAAGTCTAAGCAGTTTATAACAAAGATCTTTAAAACAAATATCCTGTTTTTTTTCCCTTGAATATCATATTAACCTTATAGTATCAATTTAAGAACCATTTTTAAGATGTTTACATGCACACACAAAAAGTTTTATAAATTAAGCATGCCAGAAAAACTGTCAATTTAAGCATGCATAAAATGAGCTGGAATTCCAGGAGCAAATTAAATTTTGCCCATGCTTTAAACAAATTCACACACACACACACACACACACACACACACACACATTCACACCAAAGTTATAACGCTTTCCTTACCCCCTCTGGGAGAAGTGCCTGACCTGTGGAACTCCTCTTGGAGGTTCCTGGGAATGGATTAAGCTCCCCTTCCATCCAGTAGGACGGGACCTGACTTCAGACCTGTGGAACTCCTCTTGGAGGTTCCTGGGAGTGGATCAAGCTCCCCTTCCGTCCAGTGGGACGGGACCTGACTTAGGACTGATTTCCCGGGGGTGGTGCTTACCAAGTCCGGACAAGACTGCCAGATGAGTTGGTCCACTTCTCCTTGGAGTCCAAGCCGGGTCAAGACTGCTCAGAGAGTTGGGCACCAGGGTGAAGGAGAACCTGGAATACCATCGGGTGGCACGCCACCTCATTCAGTCCTGTGTCCCTCCCTACTCCGATGCAGCCCAGCAGCCGGCTGGTGGCACAAGGGGCCAGTCGGTTGGAATCTCGCTGGGGCCTCCATTTGTTGTGGCAATATTGTCAGAGGAGAAACCAAGCAACACTCGGAGGAGTGGAGAACTCAGATTTTAATTTTTACGCTAGCGGGCCCAGACGTGTACCAGTGTCTGAGCCCCGAACAAAGGATTCACAGGATATTTAAAAGGAAGTGCAGGGTATCAGGTTACAAGGAATGTGCTGTCCCATAAAGTAGGGCTAGTAGTGGGTTAGAGACCTAAGGTTTAGATAAGAGCAGTGGGGGAGGCCTGCTTTAGAAAGTTTATTTACAAGTGGAGACAAAGGAAGGCAGGAATGGGTGCTTATCTCTGCATGGTGCCTTTCATCTTGGTCCCAAACTTTTGCATGGCTCTAATGGGCAATTCCTCACAGCTCTGTCCGAGGTTACAGCTTTTAATTGACAGTTTACCATGTTTTACAACCCTGTTTCAAGGCTATCTTCCTCTTCAAGAGGAAGAGAGAGAGGGAGTGAGAGAGACTTTGTAGACAGTCTGCTTATTGATGATCTATAGCTAAGACATTCATTACTTTTTCCTCTTGAAGGCAGAGATTGCACCTTGTTCATCTTTCTAATCTCAGTAGCACACAACTCTTTCTGTCACCTCCATGTAGTAGGTTATTTATAATTTTTTACTGAACTGTGTTAACATCTACCCTCTAGAGTTGGCTTGAGAAATAATTTAAAGACAAATTTTTTTTTTTGGTAGTACTGGCGTTTGAACTCAGGGTCTCATGTTTGTTAGTCATGTATCTACCACTTGAACCATGACTTAATCCATTTTTCCTTTTTTAGTTATTTTTTGAATAGGGTCTTGTTTTAAGCCGGGGCCAGCCTGGACCACGATCCTCTCAGCTTCAATTGGTTGAGATGGGGGTCTTAAGAATTTTTGCCCTGGTGGGCCTTGAACTGCCATTCTCTAATGTCTGCCTCTCAGGTAGCTAGGATTACAGAGCTGAGCTACTGAGGCTGTCCAACTTCCCCTTCCCTCCTTTATTTTAATGGTACTTGGAGGTGAACTCAAGACCTGTGCTTACTAGGTAGGTGCTTTCCCACTTGAGCCACACCCACAGCTGGAGACAACTTTTAAAGCTCCTTATTATTTCACAGGTTAAATCATGCCTTTCATTTACTGAAAACTTTAAATACCTTTCTTTACTTTCTCAGGATGGTAATTGAATAGGAAAAAACTTACAATGTGAGTATTCTCTTTGTCTTTTTAGGACAATAACGTCTGTTAGAATTTGAAACTAACAAATCTCTTTATTAATATTCAATATACTTAAAATTTATAACAAGTAAATCATTTTGTAGTTGCTGTGATTTGATGTGCCACCCAAGAGTTTGTACATTGCCTGGATGTGGTAGCTCACTGGAGTAATTTGGATTATAGCTACTCAGGAGCAGGAGATCTGGAAGATCACGATTCAAGGCCAGCCAGGGCAAAAAGTTAGTGAGACTCCATCTCTGCCACAAAAATCTCTGTGTGGTGGCATGTAGCTGTCTTCCCAACTACACGAAAAGTTAAGTAGGAGGATCACAGAGTAGGCCAGCCTGTGGAAAAATGCAAAACCCTATCTCAAAAATAACCAAAGCAAAAATGGATGAGGGAATAGCTCAAATGGTAGATTGCTTGCCTATTAAGAGCAAGGCCCTGAGTTCAAACCCCAGCAATGCCAAAGGAAAAATAAAGTTCATGTTTGAAACTTAACCCCAAATTCGTATGCTTAATGGTATTTGAGAATGCATTTTCTGGGAAGTAATTAGAATTAGATTGGTCATGCAGATGGGGCCTTCATGATGCCTTAGTAGTTTTATTATTTTGTTTTAATAATTTTTTTTAGTGGTCCTGGGGTTTGAGCTCGGGGTCTTTCTCTTGTTAGGCAAGTGCTCTTCCCCTTGAGTCATGCCTCCAGCATGACTTTACAGGAAGAGGAAGAGACCTGGTTGGTGCATTTGTTCTGTCTTGCCATGTGATGCCCTTGGTAGCTTGCAAGGCAGCACAAATCTCCACCAGATGCTGGTGCCAGCCTCTACAACTGTGAGCAAAAGAAACTTCTGTTCTTTATAGATCACACAGCCTCAGTATCTTCTTATAGCAACAGAAAATGGACTGAGACAATAGTTATCAGCCAATTTGATAAAAATAAACCTTTGGTGTCTCCTCAATAGACAAATAGACACATATGGCAGATAAGGAAGCATGCTCAGAGGGTTTAAACATGTAGCTGGTCCATGTCAGAGGTAGTACTAAAATGCCTGCCTTCCAACTCCACAGTCTATGCAATGATAGAAGACTTGGGAGGAGAAGCAACTTTGGGAACATACAGGCATTTAAATTATTCCTATTACTCTGAATAATTTGAGAGAACTTTACATATTTCAAAATTCCAATTAAAATACTTTGGTAACATTCTTTAAAGTGCAACACCTGTGATTTTTCAGCAAGTTCTCATTGTTGACCTATAGTTTTTTTAAAAAATTGCTTATTAACTATTAATCAAAGTGACTACATTATTATAATGGCAAGGAAATTCACCCACAAACACATGTCTCACTAAAGACAAGATTTTATGAAGTTTTTCTTTTTTATCAGTTATTAATAAGATTTTGAAATGAAAATTATTCCAACTTATAGCAACCTGACCCAATAATGTATCAGGTTGAGAAAGTATTTTGACTACAGTGCTGTCCTTACTTATAAACTCTTACTTTAGCATTCAGAGAATCACATTAAAGTGCGCTTTCTTCCTTCTAGGAATTCATAATCATAGTATAAAGCTGTAACTTGGCTTTTAGCCATCAAGAATTAACTAAAGCTAGAATGGAAGATTATTAATGGTAAGCAATTGAAGAGTCAATCCTGATTCCAAGAATGTGTTTCAACACATTGCATTTGGTATGAAGGAAATATGCTGAATTTTTCTAAGTGAGCAGAAATATGCCCTGTATTTTAGAGAGCAAATAATAAGCCTAGAGATTGTCCTTCAAATTAAGGGAGCACATAGCCATTTACCTTTGCAAAGAAAAGTTGAAAATATTTTCTGATTCTCATTGTGACTTGTTTTTGAACAGTGAGTTATTTAAAGCATTTGGGTATTTTTCTAGTTATTTTTCATTTTTGATTTCCATCTTAATTTATCATGACCAAAAATATAATCTGTATGATTGCAACCCTTCAAAATTTGTGGAGAATTAATTTTGAGGCTCAGTTATTGCTAAAATGGAGAAATAGTTTATTTTCCTCTAAAATTGACACATTTGTCATTATGAAATGACACTCATCCATCTCCTTTTCTTCTCCTGTCCTTCTTTTTCCCTCCCCTCTTTTCCTACTTCTCCTTCCATACACTGTACATACATTGTTGTAGATAGATTAAAAGAAGTTGACTTTTTACTTACTCTTCCCTCCCTTCCTTCCTTTTCTATTTTTTTGTTTCAGAGCTGGGAGTTGAACTCAACGCCTTATACATGCTAGGCAAGTGCTCTATCACTGAGCTACATCCCTAGCCTTGTTAGAGAAATTCTGTCTAAACTTTCCAGAAAAGAGTTAAACTGACTGACAAACATGGTCACTGCTCAAGGGATGCTGAAACACCCTGCATTTGTATATTTTTAAAAGCTTACAAAATACTTCCTAAGGCTTATCTAATTCTCAGAATGACAGGTGGCAAGTATGACAGTAGAATCCTTATAGTGGAGGGAATTAAAGTTTAGAGATGTTAAATGATTTGCCTATGCTACCTTAAGTGGTGGATACTTGGGCACAGTGGAAAAGCCTGGTGTCAGGCAGACCTGAATTCAAATTCTACCACTTCTGCCTAACTCTCTGACTTGGGACAAGCTCTTTCAGTGTGTCTGGATCTGTTTTTTCATCTGCCATGGCTTTGTTGCATGGTTACATAAGACTGAGTGAATGAGTGTGTGTGGAAATGTTTCTAAACTGAAAAGTGTTAGCTGTAATTATTTAACCTTTGGGGAAGAAAAGGCACATTGTTGTGGACCACAAATTTTGAGTCAGACAAGGCTGGTTCTAACTAGAATGTACTGAATTCTCCAAGTCTGTGTCTTCTCAACTGTAAAATATGTGTGCTTTGTGTATTATTTTGAAAATATGACAGAAGTGAAGCATGGAGCTCAACACTGGGATTCCAAGAGGCACTCAGTAAGTACCAGGGCTCATCTCTCTGGCTTGCAGTCCTGCGTTTAGTGTCAGGCAGCACTATCTCCTCATGGTTTAGGTTTAGTCTAATGTGCAAGAATTGTAATGGATATAGATGAAACTGATGCCCAGAGAAGCAAACCAACTGAATGCAGTGCACAAAACTAATGGCAGAGTTGGGAGTTGAACCCAATTCTGATTTCAACTTCAGTACTTTTTTCCTATATCACAGCAACCTCCATAATATCACTATTCATACCTGTCCTCATCTTTTGAAAATATTTTTGTTAAGAATTCATTAGTATGTATAGACAGCATTTCTGGAACAGTCAAATCACGTCAGAATTGTTCTAGATCACGAACATGAAAGCAGGTATAGGACTTTAAGAATAGAAGGTTTATTTGTGTATCTTGAGCTACTCTGAAGCAGAACCTGTATTCTTTTTTGCCTGGTTTTCAAAACTGTGCTGCCTTTGAAACAAGCCACCCACTTTTATGTCTTCATTTTACTTGACTTCAAATTCCCTGGGGCTTTAACTCCTGGGAGTTACCTGTGTTCACTGCAAGATGTCATGGAAAGAACCAAGCACTGATGTGTTCAGAGAACCAGATTCTAGCTCCACATTTGATATTAGCTAGTTGTTGGACCTTGCTGGAAACCTGTCTACCCTCCCTATAACAACTTTAAAGATTTTGAAGTGGGTCTAAACTAGTAATAACTGAATCAGTTTGTCATTGCTGCTGTAATATATCTGAAATGGGGTCAAGCATGACCCCATTCTAGGTGGCTCACATTATAATCCCAGCTACTCAAGAGGTAGAGACCCAGAGTATCATGGTTGTAGGCCATCCTAGGCAAAAATTTCACAAGACCTCATCTCAACCAATAAACAGCTTGGCATAGTGGTGTGTGCCTGCCATCCCAGCTCCATGGGAGGCATAAATAGGAGGATTGTCCTTCAGGCTGGTCTGGGCAAAAATGTATGACCCTATTTTGAAAATAACTAAAATTAAAATGGTGGGGCCTGGCACAAGTGGTAAAACATCTGCCTAGCAAGTGCAAGGCCCTGAGTTCAAAACACCAGCACCACCACCAAAAAAAAAAATCCAAAATCAGTCTTACAGGCCTAAAATCAGATGTTGGTTCCATCTGGGGGCTTCATGGGAGAATCTGTTTTCTTGCCCTTTTCAGCTTGGAGAAGCTACCTCTTGAGACCTTCTTTCTGTCTCTCCTCTCTCTTCCTTCCATCATCGTAGCTCCTACTCTGTCCTCTGCTCTCCCCTTCATAATTCCTATAAATACACCTTTGATTACATTGGATTCACCTGGATAATCTAGGAAAATCTCCCTAGATGCTTGACTGGGTCACATCAGTGAAGTGACCATACAAGAAACACCAGAGGTTTTGGCGATTAGACCATGGACATATATGAGGCCTACCATGATAAACACAGTGGTCAGTGAGAGATGACTGTAACCCTGTGTGTTTTTCCTTCAAAAAATTGTGCCTTCAGTATGGACTTCTCATACCAGTGCCATTTCCTAATTCTGTGACCTTGGATTGGCCATCACTTTTGTTTAACTTAATTTTAATATTCTCATCTCTTTCCCTCAGATTCTCTTGCTTATTTCTTCTGCTGCCTTCTCAATAAATGCTCCTTAATGTACTTTCTATGTCTTTTAGATATACTTTATTTAAAATATACACTATGATTTTGTACTTGTGTTTTTAGTTAAATGGGATACATTTTGCCACAAAGCATGTCTGTTTCTTACTTTTCAAACTCATTTTTGTGTTGTTCAAGATTTGTCCATTCCAGCACATTGACTATCCCCTCAGTAGTGATGGGCATCTAGGTTTCTCAATACCACCTGCCACAGGTTCTCATCCACTCTCATGTCCTTATGTAGACATTTGCAGTATTTCTCTGGGATCTGCATCCAAGACTTGGAAGCAGGTTTACAGATAAGTGTTCTCAGATTGTTCCATGGAAAGACCACACACTTCTTCTTCTACTAGAATAACAAATGTCCTATTTGCTACCTTTTGGACAGTGCTTTCTTTTTTTTTTTTATTTTCATTTTTCTTTTATTATTCATATGTGCATACAAGGCTTGGTTCATTTCTCCCCCCTGCCCCCACCCCCTCCCTTACCACCCACTCCACCCCCTCCCGCTCCCCCCCTCAATACCCAGCAGAAACTATTTTGCCCTTATCTCTAATTTTGTTGTAGAGAGAGTATAAGCAATAATAGGAAGGAACAAGGGGTTTTGCTGGTTGAGATAAGGATAGCTATACAGGGCATTGACTCACATTGATTTCCTGTGCGTGGGTGTTACCTTCTAGGTTAATTCTTTTTGATCTAACCTTTTCTCTAGTTCCTGGTCCCCTTTTCCTATTGGCCTCAGTTGCTTTAAGGTATCTGCTTTAGTTTCTCTGCATTAAGGGCAACAAATGCTAGCTAGTTTTTTAGGTGTCTTACCTATCCTCACCCCTCCCTTGTGTGCTGGACAGTGCTTTCTGACCTGATTTTGTTAATACACAAGGTGGCATCACACTTATTTTTTAATTTATTTGAGCACCAGTAGACTTGAGTTTTACATATTTCTCATTTTCAGATTTCCCCATTTTATGATAAGTATATATAATTTAAATGGATATAAATCCTTTGTTCATTTTTCTTACTAAGCGGCTTTTAGTTGTTTGTTAATTTGTTGTTGTCTCTTGAATGTTCTAGATGTTACTTGTTTGTTGGATTAAGATATTTAAAGTTCTGGCAGAATGGCACAAATGGTAATATTGCCTGCATCGCAAATGTGAGGTCCTGAGTGCAAACCCCAGTGCTGCCAAAAAACAAAAAAGATATTTAAAATGTCTTTTTCATGTTTTTGTTAACTTTATGTTCTATATTAGATATACACTGATATAAATATCATGTCAATTACAGATGCCCAATCAACTGTATTTTAAAAGTTTGAGAGGTTCCATTTTTAAAGGAAATTCAATAATTTCCCATCCATTATGTGTGATTTTGGACTGTTGCTAAAAATATCTTCCCTACTGCAAGATAATGAAAGCATACTCCTCTATTTTTCCTATTAGTTTATATTTTCCTTTATACTTTCAGCTCCTGAATTCTTCTAAGCTCACCTTTGTGTATAATATGTGGTTAAAGATTCAACTTAATTATTATGCATGTAATAATCAGTTTTCTTAATAACATCTTGCAAACAATGCATCCTTTGTCCACTTATCTATGGCTCCATGTCCATAACATGGGTGGTTGCCGCATGCACACACAGATCTGTTTTTAAACTCAAGATTTAATTGCATTGGTTTCGTTTTCTATTCCTATATCAGTACCATATGTTTTTCTTTTTTATTTTATCATTTCATGTTTTCCAAAAGTACTATGAACATATAATACTCTTAATTTCTAATAAGCAGTTCTACTCTTTTCTATACTTATAAAATATTTTTAGGTATTCATGAACTTTTTCCAATATCCCAAATTTGTTGAGATCCCTTAAAAGTTCTATTGCAATTTTTATTGGAATTCAATGAAAATAACATTTGTAGTCTTTTATCCTGGCATCATGTGAGATATGAAGAGTAATGTATGCCAATGATAGAGTTATTTCTAGCATTTACTATAAATTATCAAGGATTAAATAGTGCAATTGTATATAGCAAGTGGACAATGTATTTGAAACATATATTGTATAACCTTCAATTATGACAAAAAGGTTCAGTGCTGTCAAAATATTTCTATGGTCATAAAATCTTAGCATTTACACATTGATGCCTGGTCTAAGAGCCCTTTCACGTGCAGACACAATTGCAAATGCTAGCTCCCAGCTTCAGAGATTCTGTGATCTTTGACTTTCTCCATGTAATAGGAATACTATGAGCTATTACTTTCTTTCAGATGTGTTTTTGATTCAAAGCCTTAATCCCGGAGCAAGAGACTAAATGCACTCTTCTTGGATTGTGTATCTGCAGTTATTTGAGCTTTCATTTCACTATGGAGCCACAGTTATTTAGACATTACCATGCACAGAACTCTTTGCCTATCTCATAAAGGCAGATCTCCATTTCTAGGAACAAACATTCTGCAAAATGAAACTGTGAAGAGGGAGATATATTATCCTATCAATTGTAGGTTTGATTTGATAAAGTTTTGTAGTAGTCCCAGCTGCTTTCAATACTCATTTTCTCATATAGACCCATGTCTCTTTCCTATTTAGATGCTTGTTCTTCATTGGTTTTCCTCGTTTTTTTTTTTCCTGCCTCTGTGAGTTGGGTTTCAGGAGGTAATTGGAAGCCCATCTAGATCAAGATGTAAATATCAGTAGGGCTTAGTGGATCAGCCTTCAAGAGATGGTTGTATTCATCTCTAACTAATGATATAGAACTGCAAGCTGAGCAGTGATCACTTTTGGAGCCTCTACACTTGTAATTCATGTTCCATTTGTGCAACATCTCAGCTTTAGAACTAAGAAACAGATTTCAGCAAAAGCAGAAAACTGGTTGGATACAGTTGTCAGTGATTAAAAAACAGTACTGAAATCAAGTTGCCTCTAGTAATTACAAAATTCAGTGACATTGCTTATTTTAATTCAGTGCAATTGCTGAGGAGCCAAGCTGCCTGAGAGCAGAGCAGAGTCCCTTAGAAGGTTGTTTGGCCCCCAATGCTCATTCAGTTTGCTTTTTCTAAGCCCATCTAAGGCATGATATCTCCAAAGTTTAATTTCTTGAATTTGGCCAAAGTAAGTATTTTTATAGGCTAGAAGCTTTCAAGCATTCTCAAGGAAAATATGGTTTTACTTCTGAAAAGTAACCAGTCACAGATGAGGCTCATTCTAGCTAAGTTGTGAGGAAGAAACCTCACAACTACCATAGCAGTTGAACTGTAAGGAATAAGATGGTTATTTCAGTTGAATTTTAGTCAAAATGATTCAACTTAAGCTTTGAAAACACATAGGTCCACAATTAGTCAGCTCCTACTTTCTGCCAAGTGGATTGAACTTTCCAAAGTGGTGTTGTAGTTGGAAAGCGCCAATAGGAAAAATGAAGCAAGGGTCACATGGAGTTCAGTTAGGATTTGGGGTGTGCTTTCTGAACTGCTGTCCCAGGTTGCCCACAGAGTAAGTGGGACAAACTTATTAACAAACTCATGTGTATGTGAGTGTACTGGGGAAATATGCAACCTTTCCAAACATGTCCTGACCTTGACAAGAATGCATTTCTCAACCATGCATCCAGAGAATGATCACATTTCACAGCAGATTTCTTTTCTTTTTTTTTATTGTTGTGTTGGGTAGGGATACATTGTGTCACTTACAAAGGTTCTTACAATATATCAAACATATCATACTTGAATTCTCCCCCTCTACCATCACAGCAGATTTCAGATGTGCTGGTGATTGCTTATAGTAAAGGTATCACACTGCTGGTTGAGGAGCTGAGTGACATCCACTGTGTCCCTTCCTAGTTACTAGAACCTCTTTTACAGTAGAGATAGTGTCTTTCTTGTTCAACTCCCCAGCATGTAGCACAATGCCCAGCACATAGTAAATGCTTACTCACTATTTGTTAAGTGATGGGATCAGCTTCACCATTTGACTGTGCTATGAGGACTCTCAGGCTGAAAGGTTTTGTGGACATGGCATTCATTGTGAAAGAAACTCTTCTAACTTACAGTCCATGCCTAAAACTCACAGAGGCATATGTTAATTTATTGGACTAGGTACCTGTCACCTAACATTGGCTCCAACGTAATGATGTTATAAAAGATAGAGTGGAATTGGGGGAAGGGAGGTGTGTCTGGGCTTAAGGGTAGAGAAAAAAGAAGGCAGTGCTTTGAAGGAAAAAGTGATTGAAACACTCAAGAAGACATAAAAGAGAGTTATGCTTCAGTGGGAATTCAGACTTTTGAGTCTGTTAGACTATGAGAGGCATCATCTTTTATTTCTACTGCACACATAGGTTCAGAAACAATAAGCAAATGATCTTGGTTTGTTTGTAACACATTTTATTTATTTTTAAAAGTGGTTTTAGGTTCACAATAAAATTAAGCGAAAGGTACTGTGACTTCCCCTTACCCCCTTTTCCATATAAGAACTACCTCCCCCACTGTCCACATCCTGTACAAGAGTGGTGTTTGCCACCCACTCTGTGTCTCTGTCTCAGTTCTCTAGAGCCCTTCAACAATTCGATCAAACCTTGTACTGCCTTCTTACGGATATCTGTTGGCTAGCAAGCATGTTCCTCTGATGGAACTGGCAGGCAAAATGGAAACAAGGAATTGGTGAGATTAACCCCTGGCTCCCAACAGACTGCTCAGAGTTTGCCTCCCTCTCATGCAGCAGGCAAGATCGTGACCCCCGTAGAAAGCCACACTAGTTCTTTAATGTAACTTCATAGGCTCACTTAATTTCTTCTTGCTGGTAACTTCAGAGTAGTTTTTCCTATTTTCTTGTCTCAGTCCCAAGGTTTGAAGCTGTTGCATGTGGAAATTTACCTCTTCACTTTGTAGAGGGGTGGCTTGCCACCTGGTCAGATCAGAATAGTCCCGTGCTGGTTTTCTAATTGACTTTTATTTTGAGCACTACTGTGGTCTCCTTCTGCCTCCCTCGCCTCTAGAGGAGGGCATATACTTATATGCCCTTATAAAAGAACATGCTTACTTTTATAGTCTTAAGGAAAAGCAGGTGGTGAATGTCACTAAAAGACACATGAATTTCAGCATACAGTCATACTGTTAATAGTTTGCACAGCAACATCTCATATGTACATGAATCTCTAAAACATTGTGTCCCATTATAGAATAGAAGTGGCTTTCTATCACCCTTTTCACACCGCTTTTTAAATGCCAGCTAGCTTTCTCATCCTGCATCAGTGCCTTTGCACTTGGGTGTCCCTCTGAGTGTATGGGAAAACTGAAGAGTCTTTCCCTGGTTGACTCCTGTTGTCTTTCAAGCCTCACCTCAATACCACTTCCTCCATGGTAGACTTGTGTAGAAAGTCTTACATATATATATATATTCAATCCATATTTAAAAAAATTATTTTTGAGACCAGGTCTTGCTTCGTATCCCAGGCTAGCCTTGAACTCACCATCTTCCCTCCTCAGCCTCCTGAGTGCTGGGATAACAGACATGGGCCGCCATGCTTGGCTTCTAAATTTTTTAACTTTTATGTTTGTAATTAAACATTCACTGAAAAAAATACATGGAGTAAAACTTTTGATTTATTTAGCTTGTTGCAGTAAGGAGAATGTACAGTGTAGAGAGCTATGGGGCATCTCAAAAGTGGGAAACTGGGGAAGATGCTGGGGCTAATGATTAAACTCAGGATGGTCTTGGAACGGACTGGTCAGAATTTTTAAAATAGGTAAGCTGGTGACACAGCCAGTAGTTTTACGTTTATAACTTGGGAGGCCCTGATGAGTGATTAGCTGAGCAGATCAGTGGTCTCTTCTTGAACCTATGGGCTGAAAGCGCTAGTGTAAAAAGAGTTTGAACTTAGTTTTGCATGCTATGGTTAGATATAGTTGCTCTATTTGATGAATCATAGTTTAGTTTTGCAAGTTGTGGTTTCTACTTAAATTATCAGTTCTCCTATTTTAACCTAGCTTCCCAAAGGATTATTTATTATTTTATAAATAGCTTTAGAAATTTTATTGATTGTTTTTGTTTTTTGGCAGCATTGGAGCTTGAACTCAGGACCTCATGCTTACTAGCTTTGCTAGGCAGGCACTCTAGAAATTTTATTGAAGTGTAGTTGTATATTTGTATCCAAATATACAATACTGTACATATTTACTGTATATTATCAATGGATTGGGCATATGCACGCCGTATGAAACAATCACTGCCATCAAGCCTGTAGACAGCCACCGCCTCTACGACTTTCCTTTTGCCTTTTTGTGGTGTTATGGTTGTTCTTGTTTCATAACAACACTTAATATGATATGTACCCTCTTAACAAATTTCTAAGTGTACAACACAATATTGGTAACTACAGCCATGATATTATATAGCAGATATTTAGAATTTATTCATTTTGTATAACTGAAACTTTATTCTCCTTGTACAGCAACTTCCCATTTCCCTTCCCCCACAGCCCCTTGCAATCACCACTCAATTTTTGCTTCTATAGTTTGGCTATTGTGGATTGCACATAAAAGTGTGGTCATACATTATTTGGTGTTTTGTCATTGGCTTTTTCCACTTACAATCTCTTTTAGGTTCATCCCTGTTGTTTCAAATGGCAGGATATCCTTGTTTTTTAAAGACAATAATATTTCATTGCATATTGTGTATATATGTATATCCACATATGTTAAATTTTCTTTACTTGTCCATCATCATTTGTGTCATTTCCATATATTGGCTGCCATGAATAATGCTGTGATGAACACAGGAGTGCAGATGTCTCTTCTTGATACTGATCTCAGTTCTTTTAGGTATGTATCCAGAGTGGTGCCGGTGGATCACATGTACTTCTGTTTTTAACTTTTGTGCGAACTTCCAGTCCTACATTCTATTTTACATAGCTGCAGCACCATTTTGTTTTCTCTTCAACAGTGTATGAGAGTTTTAACTTCACATCTTTTCCAACACTTTCCTTTTGTTGTTGTAGTTGTTATTAATAGGCATCATATCCAGGATGAGGTGGTATGCCATTGTGGTTTTGATTTATATTTCCCTGATGATTAGTGATGTTAAGTCTTTACTCAACATACTTTCAAAATCTATAACACAGCTACAATAATTTAAAATTAGCATAAGACAGATATGCAGATCAATGGAACAGAATGTCACAGTGCATAAATTAATCTGTATATATACAGTCCACTAATCTTCTATAAGAGTCACGAATGGGGAAAGGATAGATTTCACCAAATGATATTGGATAAACTGCATATAGACAGTGGGACTATGACACTAAAAACATAGTTTATACCTGTTAGCCATTTGTATGACTTCTTTGGAGAAATGGCCACTCAAGGCCTTTGCCAATATTGAAAATTTGTGAGTTCTAGTCTAGAAATTTCTTACATACTACATATATATACACATATATATAAATTTCTTACATATTACATATATATACACACACATATATGTATATAGGTGGAAGTGGAGTTTGAACTCAGGGCTTCACATTTGCAAAGCAGGCACTATACTGCTCGAGCCACACCTCCAGTCCATTTGCTCTGGTTATTTTGGGGATGCCTGGGCTGGCTTCAAACTGCATTCCTCCTGATCTCAGTCTTCTAAATTGCTGCAATTACAGATATGAGCTACCAGTGCCTGGCACATATTTGATATTTTAATCCCTTATCTGGTGGATGGTTTTCAATTTTTCCCATTCTGTAGTTTGCTTTTTCATTCTGTTGACTGTTTACTTTCCTGAGCAGAAGATTTTTTTACTTTCATTTCATTTCACTTCTCTATTTTTGCTTTTGTTGCCTCTGTTTTGGTGACATATCCAAAAAAAAAAGTCACTATCAAGACCAATATCAAGAAGATTTTTCCCCATGGTTTCTTCTAGAAGTTTTATGGCCTTTAATACATTTCAAAATTTTTTTTGCACATGGTGTGAGATAGGGGTTCAATTTCATTTATCTACTTGTGAACATCCAGTTTTTCTAACACCATTTGTTGAAGGGACTATCCTTTCTCTAAAGTGTTTTCTTGACAGTTGTTGAAGACTGACTGACTGTAGGTATATGGACTTATTTCTGGGCTCTCTATTCCTTTTCATTGGTCTGTGTGTCTGTTATTATACCAGTACCATATGGTTTTAACTACCATTGCATCAAAATATATTTTGAAATAAAGAAGCGTGATGCTTCCAGGTTTGTTTTTCTTTCTCAGCCACTTTGACTATTCTTGGAGTTTTGTGCTAAAATCTTCACTTGAATTTATTCACCATCTAAAAGATAAACCCCATAATAACCATGTTTTCTAGTTTCTGTACATCTTAGGGCTTTGTGACAGAAGGGGTTGAATGGGCTAACTTCAAGGTATGATCGTTCTGATCTCAGCCTCTCAAGTAGATAGGATTACAGATGTGAGCCACCAGTGCCCAGCTACGTTGTCTTTTTTGCTGTTGGCATGTATCAATTGTACAAAGGGTTTTCATTGTGATATTTCTGTACATGCATACGTACTTTGATCAAATTCACCTCCTCTGTTACTCTTTCTTATCTCTCCTCTCCCTTTTACAACAATATTAGGGGGTTTCATTATTCTATTTTCATACATGTGTATAAAGTATTTCACACAGTCAGTCCCCTTCACAATCTCCTTTCACCTTTCTCCCTCCTACTGGTTCTCACCTTCAAGCAGTCTCCATTTTACACTTGTGTCACTTGTTACATTTTTAGATCTAGATTCTGCATATGTGAGAGAGCATGTGATATTTGCCTTTCTCGGTCTGGCTGATTTTATTTAATATGGTGATCTCTAGTTCTATCCATTTTCCTGCAAATGACACAATTTAGTTCTTTATGGATGAATAATACTCCATGCTGTATATATACACCATATTTTCTTTATTCATTCATCTGTTCATGAGTACGTAGGTAGATTCCATGGATTGGTATGTAGGTGTCTCTATTTTATATTGACTTAAATTCCTTCAATATATACCCAGGAATGGTATAGTAGAATGATATAGTAGTTCTATTCTTAACTTTTTTTGGCAGTACTGGGGTTTGGACTCAGGGCTTCATGCTTGCCAGGCAGGTACTTTACTGCTTGGGGCTTACTTGTGTCCTTTTCGCTCTAGTTATTTTGGAGAAAGGGTCTTGAGTTTTACCCAAGCCAGCCTGGATATGATCCTCCTATTTTATGCTTCTCATGGTAGGCACATGCCGCAAAACCCAGATTTTTTTTCCATTGAGATAGGGTCTCATTGGCCTGGAACTGCGATTCTTCTGATCCCAGCTGCCTGCTTAGCTTTGGAGGGCAGGCATGGACCACCGCTCCCAGCTATTGGTTGAAATGAGGTTTCATGAGCTATTTGCCCAGGCTAGTCTTGAATCACAGTCCTCCTGATCTCAGCCTCCCAGGTAGCTAGGATTACAGGTGTGAGCCACCAGTGCCTGGCTTATTTTTTTAGCTTTTGAGAAACCTCCAAACAGGTTTCCATTGTGGCCTCACTAATTTGCATTTCTACCAACAGTGTGTAAAGGTTCCTTTAACCCACATCCTCTCCAGCATTTGTTATTTATTTTAATGATTGCCACTCTGACTGGGGTGAGAGGAATCTCAGTGTGGTTTTGATTTATGTTTCCTTTATGGCTAAGGATGTTGAACATTTCTTCATGCATTTATTGGCCATTAGCACCATTTCTTTTGAGAATAATCTGTTCAATTAATTTGCCTGTTTATTGTTTGGATCATTTATTCTTAGATGGTTAATTTTTGTATTTCTTTTTTGTTTTGTTTTGTTTTTAAGGTTCTGGGACTTGAACTCAGGGCCTTCACCTTGAACCACTCCACCATCCCTCCACCCCTTTTTGTGATAGGGTTTTTTGAGATAGGGTCTCACAAACTATTTACCCGGGCTGGCTTTGAACTGCGATCCTCCTGATGTCTGCCTCCTGAGTAGCTAGGATTAACAGGTGTGAGCCACCAGCGCCTGGCTCAAAAGGTTTTGTAAATTGTGCTTTAATTTTTATTTGATTCTAGAAATCTTTTGACTCCCCCCACCCCCAATTTTGATGACACCGATTTTCAAAAGTCAATCATTCGGTCTCATGTATTTTACTATTTTCTATAGTTTCTCTTGTTACTGATTTCAAGTTTTATTCCATTGTGGTCTGATAAAATATAAGAAGGTTCTTTTTGGCCTTCTTGTATTTGTTAAGACTTACTTTATGTCCTAACATATCTATTTTTGAGATAGTTCCATGGGATTCAAGTGTATATTCTGTGTCTTTTGGGTAGAATATGCTGTAGATGTTTGTTAAGTCCATTTGATCTATCAAGTCCTTTAATTTTGAAATTTCTTTGCTGACTTTTTTATCTGGATGATCCATCAATTGATAAGAGTGGGGTTTAAAGTCACTCACTATTATTGCTTTAGTGTCTGTCTGTGCTTTTGTCCAGTAGTGTTTGCTGTGTTAAATTGCATGTGCTGAGTTTGGTGTGTATATGTTTACAATTGTTATCTACTCTTGATGAATTGCTCTCCTTGTAAATATGAAGGGACCTTCTTTGTCTCTTCTAATCTGCTTCCTCAGATATAAGTATAGTTACTTCTATTTGCTTTCCGGCTTCTTTTGCTTAGATAATACTTTTCCATCCTTTCACTTTAAGGCTGTGTTTATATTTGCCAGTTTGGTGTGTTTCCTGTAGTCAACAATTGAACAAGTGTGAGTCTTTTTCTTAATTCAACCTCCCAGTCTGTGTCTTTTGATTGGAGAATAATATTCAGAGTTATTTTTGAAAGGTAGATAGTAATTCCTGCAATTTTGTTGTCTTTGCAGTGTTTGAGTCTCCTCTACTCATTTGCTTATCTATGTGTCTAGTGAGATTTTTTTTCTTTCCTGTTTTATTAATGGTTCTTTTGGTCTTCCTTTTCCTTTAAGTATCTTCTGCAGTCCTGGTTTAGTGGTTGTGAATTGATTTACTTCTTGTTTGTAATGGAAGGTTTTTATTTCTCCTTCAATTATGAAGAATGGCTTTGCTGGGTACAGTAATCTAGGTTGGCATTTATTTTCTTTCAGGGCCTCACTCTGCACTCTCAATATTTATAAAGTTTCTGTTGAGAAATCTACTGATGTTCTCATGAGTTTGTCTTTATAAAGGTGACTTCATACTTCTGTCTTGCATGTTTCAATATTCCTTCCTTGTTCTTCATGTGTAATGTTTTAACAATAATATGATATAGGAAGTTCTTTCCTGGTTTTGTCTGTTTGGAGAGCTAAAAGACTCCTCTACCTGATGACCATCTATTTTTCAAGATTGGGAAGTTTTTTTGGGAGGGGGTGGATACTGGGTGTGAACTCAGGTCCTCATGTTTACTATGTAGGCACTGTAACACTTGAGCTGCTCCACAAACCCCTGGGAATTTTTCTACTATTACTTAATTGCATATGTTTTCTATGCCTTTACCTTGAACCCCTTCTCTTTCTCTATGCCCTTGATTCATAGTTTTGGTCTTTTAATTCTGTCCCAGAGGTCTCATGTGTTACATTCATACTTCTGTATTTTTTTCTTTATCTTCATGTGAATGTTTTAAAACATCTACCTTGTATTCAAGCCTTGATATTCTGTCTTCAGTTTGGTCAAATATATGGGAGAGGCTCTTAATAGTGTTTTTCTTTATTTTGCTTATTAAACTTTTCATTTCCAGAATTTTGATTGATTTTTTTAATAGTTTCTATGTATTTATTGAATTTTTTTTATTTCTTTCATTATCTTCTTTATTTCATTTGGCTCTCTTCTTGAGCTCTCTTTGAATTCATTCAGGTGTTTACTTATGTCCTCTTTAATTTCATTAATTATTCTTAAATCACTTTTTTCATACACTTCACTATCATTAATGTTTGTTACTGTGGAGTTGTTTGTTGCCTTTTGGAGTAGTTATATTGACATGTTTTTCATATTTCTTGTTTCTGCATTGGGGTTTATACGTCTGAGAATAAGTTGCTGGTTGGAAGTTTCAATTACCTGTAATCTTTCAGTAGAAGTATTCTCTATGTTCAGCCAGGAAAGTTTAACAGCAGGGTTGGGGTGCTAGTTCTCATCACTGTACTGAGGGCATACCTCAGTAGTCAAGGATTTGCACATCTGCTCAAGCCTGATCCCCACCACTGCTCAGATTGAGGAAAACTAGCTGGAGTATCTTGTAGAATGGTCAGTTGTCTACTTCTGGGCTGATTTCTTCATAGAAGCTTCTGTTCTTTATGTGCTAGAAACAACAGCTGGCTTCAGGAAGTTTCACATACTGTGGACCTGGCAAGTTTCCACTTGCTCTGCAAGTCTCTCAGTTTCTGAACCCAGGGGCAGCAGGCATCTAAACCTAGATGTGTCAGTTAGTGGAGAGTTAAAATAAGGCACTGAGTTTTGTAATGACAGTGGGGAAGAACTGAAGGGCCAAGGACTCTGCCTGTTGATTTCAGTTCTCAGTGCTATGTGCTTTAAGAACTCACTCAGTAATTCACCTCCTTATGGGTGTGGAAGGAGGCTGTGGAAGGAGTCATGTTTCTAAGGGTCTGGAGTCAGGGCCCTCAGTCCTACCTGGTAGCAAACACATGCTGAGATGCAGTTCCTGGAGGTGGATCTCAGTATTTTCAAACCAGCAGTCTGCTCCTTGTGGGGGAGATGGGGGGAAAGAGGCTATTGAATTCACTGATTTGGAAGGCCTAGCATCAGGACTCTCAGACCTACCTGGTAGCAAACATATGTCAGGGACAGTTCCCCGAAGCAGGTTTCAATGCTTTTAGACCTTTCCCAGAAGTTCACCAACCTGTGTTGGGGAGAAGGCTGTGCAAAGAACATTGTTTGGAATGTTTGGGCTTAGGGTGGGGGCTCTCAGACCTACTTGGCAGTCCACATATGTAGCCAGGAGGCAGAACCTGAAGACTGAATTCTACACCAGTCATAGGCTCAGTAGTCTGTTTGCATCATGACCCTCAGGCAATGGGAATCACTCCTCACTAGGGATGATGGGGCCTCTGATAACTTTCACTGCTGGAATCTCACTGCCTGAACTTCTCTGCAGTTCCACAGACTTTCCACAGTCTGCAGTTTCACATCAGACTTTCTCCCTTTCCACAACCACCTCTAGTGGCTGACTGTCACCCAGACACTGTGTCTAGTTGTCCCAAGACTTCCTGTTTTTAAGCCCCCACAATAGCCCAGTCTCAAATGATAGGTCTTGCTATAACCCTTAGAGATAAGGGGAGTGACAGAATGTCTTTCTTCACTGAGGCTAGCCTTCCACACTGTACATTCACTTATTCACCAATTCCCTGCACTGGGTTTAAGGCTTGCAGGAGGTTTGGACTTATCTTGGAGCTAGAATTGCCAGGCTGTTGCCAGGGAAGTCTGGTTTACTTTGTGAATGTGTCTCTAGCTTCCCCTTCCCTGAACTGGGAGGAGCCAGGGACAGGGTTTGGATGTTTTCTGCTTTTCTTTGTTGCCTTTTGTTTCTTCATGCTTTTCTTCTGTTCTGGCACCTGTTTTGTGATTCCTGATTCTCTCATTAGACTATAGTCTCTCTTTTTTTACTTATTTTCATCATAGAGTCAAAATTGAGGATTCTTCTAATCTGTCATCTTGCTCTCCTTCCCTACACTGACCTTTAAAGAGGTAATCTTGTAAATCCTCAGAATTCTATGTAAGTCCTCAGAATATCCACATTGGGACTGATTTCTTGATGTCCATAATGGTTACATACTCAGTAATTCACCTGTTTGGCTTTTCTACTTTTCCTGTAATACTCTCTTTACTCTTATCCCTTCTTTTGGGCTTCCTTTCATTATTTCCCAAATAAACTACTTGCATTCCTATCTCTTTTTCTTGGAGGGAAAGCAAAAACAGTACCTTCATAGGTGCCTTAAGACCTTATCACTTCTTTCATCATTTCACTTAAACTTTAAAGAACCTGCATGAAACTTTAAAGTGACAGAGACCAATAGGAGAAGGGGATCAGGAACTTGAGAAAAGGTCAGTTAGAGATGAATCAACTTAGAATGTAACACATTTGTACATGGAAGCAATGCTAGGAATCTATCTGCATAGCTATTCTTATCTCAACTAGCAAAAATGCTTTGTCCTTCTTATTATTGTTTATATTCTCTCTTCAACAAAATTAGAGGTAAGGGCAGAACAGTTTCTGCCTGGAAGTGAGGGGGTGTGGGGGAAGAGGGAGGGGCAGAGGGAAAGGGAGGGGCTAACGGGGAGGGAGAGAAATGACCCAAACATTGTATGCACATATGAATAAATGAAAAAAAAAAGCTGCATTTTGGCTAATGTGTATGTTAGGAAATGTATAAGGTCAATGTTATCATAATGTGCAGATATTTGTATTGTAGGTTTCTACATTATTAAAATCGTTCTCTCCTTATATAAGTTATGATAATTGCATAATAATTATAAATTTCTTTAATTTCTATGCTAATATCAATACATTTCCATAAGTTCTATGTTGATGTTCATAGATCACTTATGAGGAAAATCCAATCATTTCATTTTATGAAAAAAGTGTGACTTCGAGCTACCACATGATGGTAGTGCCTGCAAGCTCTTCTCTGTAGAGCATGGCCCTGTGATGTGTGCATAGTAACTGTGTTGTTAAATAATCTGTGCTTGGAGCATACAAGCTGTGCCTAGCAATTGCAAATAGAAGGATCCTTGTGTTTATAAACTTCACCTTTGCCCACCCCACTCAGGCTAACTGGAGTCACCATGTCATGACCCCACATGTTAGGCTTCCTAGCTCACTGAAAATTGAAATAACTTCCTGCATCTTATGAGACAACAATGGAGCATGAGAAACTATGGAAAATGTTCAAAAACATGAGACTGAGTAATTTTCTTTGGAATGATCAGTGGGTCATCAGAGAAAAAAAGGGGAAATCAGAAGATTCTTAGAGTAAAATAAAAAAGTAAACACAACTTACAGGAACCTCTGTGACATAGCAAAGGAAGTGCTAAGACAAAAGTTTATAGTTACAGTGCCTATATGAGAAATTACAAACAATGTAATCATGTAAAAAAGGACAAGTGAAACAAAAAGTAAGTATATATAAAGAAATTATAAAGATCTGGGCATAAATTAATGAAATGGAGACTAAAACTATGTAAAGAATCTATTAAATAGCAAGTGGGGCCACTAGCTACTTGTGAGACTGAGATTGGGAAGATCATGTTTCAAGCCCAGTTCTAGCAAATAGTTTGTTGGAATTAATAAGCCCCCATCTACAAAATATCCAGAGCAAAATGGACTGGAGGTGTTTCTCAGTGGTAGAGCACCTGCTTTGCAAGTGTGAAGGCCTGGGTTCAAACTGCAGTCACCCCTCCACTCCCAACCAAAAAACAAAACCAAAACCAAAAAATCCTCAAGGAGTTGGTTCTTTGGAAAGATAAACTGGCAAACATTTAGCCAAACTAACCAAAAAGAGAAAACCCAAATTTATAAATTAGAAATGAAAAAGGTGATATCACAATAGATACCAATGAAATTCAGAGGGTCTCTAGGGAATATTTAAAAAATTCTATTCTAATAAATTGGAAAGCATAGAATAAATGGGTAAATAACTAGATGCATACGACTTACTGAAATTGAACCAAAAGGTTATCAATGACTTAAACAGATCTTCATGAGGAATAAGACTGTAGCAGTAATAGAGGCCCCCAAGGAAGAAAAACCCAGGATTAGACAGATTCACTGCTTTTAAAGAAGAACTTTTAAAGAAAAACAAACACCAATGCTCCTCAAACTCTTCTATAAAATAGAAAGGGAAGAAATACTTCCAAACTCATTCTATGAAGCCAATACTACCCTGATGTCAAAATCAATAAGGACATAACAAAAAAGAAAATTATAGGCCAATTTCCTTGATGGCCATAGATGCAAAAATTCTCAATAAGATACCCGCAAACTGAATTCAATGATACATAAAATACCATATACCAGGATCGAATTGGTGTCATTCCAGGAAAATGGGATGGTTCAGCATACACAAACCAATAAATGTGATGCAGCACATGAACAGAAGCAAGGGCAATGAAAATTATAAACCCTTGAATAAAGAAACGAGGAAGAGACTAGAAAGTGGAACAATCACCCATGTTCATGGATTGGCAGAATTAATATCATGATAATGACTGTCCTACTGAAAGCAATCTACAGATTTGGTGCACTCCATATCCAAATTCTAATGTCATTATTCACAGAAATATAAAAATCAATTCCAAAATTCATACAAAAACACAAAAATCCCCAAATAGCTAAAAGAATTCTTAGCAAAAAAGAGTAAAGCTGGAGGTATCACAATATCTGACTTCAAATTATATTACATAGCCATGGTAACAAAAGCAGCATGTTGTGGGTGTAGTGGTTCATGCCTTTAATCCTAGCTAGGAAGTTGAGATTAGAAGGATTTTGGTTCAAGACAGGGTATGCAAAGAGTTCATGAGCCCTCATCTCAACCAATAACAGGTGGGTGTGGTGGTGTGTGTTTGGCATTCAGATACTCTGGAAGTTTAAATAGGAGGATCATGGTTCAGACCAGCCCAGGAATAAAGCATGACTCTATTAAAAATACCTAAAGCAAAAAGCCTGTGGGCATGGCTTAGGTGGTAGAGTGCTTGCCTCGTAAATGCAAGGCCCTGATTTCAAACCTCAGTACTGCCAAAAAACACAACAGAATAGAACAAAACAAAACAACAACAAGAACAAAAATCCAGCACAGTATTGGCACAAAACTTACATGTAAATCCATGTAATAGAATAGAACACTCAGAAACATAAACCCACACAGCTACAGTCATCTGATCTTCAACAAAGATGTCAAAAAACACATGTTGAAGAAATAATACCTTCTTTAACAAATAGTATTGGGAAAACTGAACAACCACACGTAGAAGATCGAAATGTAGATCCCTGCCTCTAACCCTGTACAAAAATCAATTCAAAATGTATCAAAGACGTTAACGTAAGACCTGAAACTTTGAAACCACTGCAGGAAACATAGGGAAAGCACTAGAAGAGAGGCATAGGCAGTGGCCTTGTGAATAAGGCTCCAATTGCATGCCCATGTTTATTGCAACATTGTCCACAGTAGCCAAGCTATGGAATCAGTCTATATAACCTTCAATCCATGAAGAGGACAGAAAATGTGACACACACACACACTCACACACATACTAGAGTATTATTCAGCTGTAAAGAACAAAATTGTGTTGTTTGCAGGAAAATGGATGGAGTTAGAGATCATAATGTTAAGCAAAATAAGCCAGACTTAAAAAGACAAATATTGCTTGTTTTCTTTCATATACAGAATCTAGACCTAAACAAAGCAAAGTAAAAATAAGGAAATGAATGTAAAAAGGGTACTGTTACTTTGGGGAACCAACAGAAGGGTAGGATATAAAAGAAGAGGGTGATGGGGATATGTGAATATACTCAAAGTACAGTATTTCCATGTATGAAAATAGAATAATGAAACACATTAAAAACTGTGGAAAAGGGGATAAGAGAATAAGAGAATAACAGAGGATGAATATTATCAAAGCAGATTATTTGTGTGCATAGAAACATCACACCAAATTCTGTTGTACAATTTAAAAAAAGAATGTATCCAAGATTTTTTTCTTAAAACAAGATTTTTTTGCCAATTAAAAAATATAAGAAAGTAAAAAATAAAATAGAGGGCCACTATTATTTAGTCCTCCTTTACATACTTGGATTTCAGTTTATTAGATCCTCTACCAAGGGAAAAACAGTCAAGATGTCCTTGAATGTAATTTGAAATTTAGAAAAACATTAATTTTAGGGAAGTAATTACTCAGTGGACAAAGGACTGATAACCAGAATATATAGGGAACTTAAAAAACTAAATTCTCCCAAAACTAATGAACCAATAAAGAAATGGGCAAGTGAACTAAACAGAACTTTCTCAAAAGAAGAAATTCAAATGGCCAAAAAACACATGAAAAAATGCTCACCATCTCTAAAAATCTGAATTTTTAAAAAGTAACTACTAATAGTGGGTTAAACCACAATTTTGTACTACGTCTGAAACGGCCTTATCTCCTCTTCTTATGATGTAAGTAATTTGCTGAAAAAATTCAGAATGTAATGCACTTGTCAGTTTATTACTTAATATTAACCCAGGCAAACAAATTTTAATGTCAAATAAGACATGGAATCATCAAAAAGTTTATTCATTAACAAAATACCCAAGAATTCTCACAAGAAATGTACTAGAAGTATTCTTGGTTTATATAACTGCTGCTATCTGTGCCATGGATTTTTTATTTTCTTGTGTGCCATGGAATTTAAGCCAATGGTGAGATGTATGGCAAACAGAGCCTGTGAAGTATTCCAGGATGAGGAGACAAAAGACAGATGGCAGGACAATGTTTACTGAGGTCTGACCATGGAGTTCTTCTGACCTGTCTGACCTCCACACCAGATACTTCAAATTGCCTCTGCTAATTTGCCTCTGCTAATTTATAGCAATATTTTGAATTAATTTACTTTCAATTTCAGTTTTGCTGCAGGATGTTATTTATTTGGCTTATATAAAGGAGGGGCAGGTAATCAGAAGGAGTACAAGAGGTGGATGAGAGGAACTGAGAACTATTCTTGGACCTGTGATCTAGAGGGCAGATAACTGTGGGGAGCGGAGTAGGAGAAGTCTATGAGGACATAAGCACAGCTGTACTCACTGTTCTGCAGGCTGAGTTTGGCACAGCTCCAGCCACAGAATAGGATGAGAGTAAGATGCAGAGTAGCTGCTTCTCCTAAAATGTTTGTGTCAAATAATCTGTAGGCTGAGATTTGGCACAGCCCCAGCTGCAGAAGATAGTGAGAAGGCGAGATGCAGCTCAACTGCTTTTCCTAAGTTGTTTAGAAGCAAGAACACAAGTTTCTCTTGTTCAGTGCCATGCCCCTTCCTGAGAACTGCTGCTCCACCTCCTTGTTTACTACTGGATTTAAAAGACTCGCTGAAAGGCTTTTTGATGAGGGGTTTTTTGACTGAAGGGAAATTGCTGGAGGGAGATTGCTGAAGGGTTTTTTTTTTTTTTGCTGAAGGGAGATTGCTGAAGGGAAAAGAATTGCTGAAGGAGAATTGCCAAAGGGGAACTACTAAAGAGGGGTTGATAGAATTAGTTGGCAGATTGCGAGGGAACTGCCTCTGAATGACACAGCCACTGTTGTTTATCTGCAAGTCTGAGGGCCGAAACTTTAAGAAAGGTAAAGAGAGAACATGGGACAGTGCAAGTCTGCACTGAGAACTTTATACTTAGGCTTTAGAAAAGCTAAGCTAAAGAAAAGCTAAGAGAAAATATGGGACAGAGTGAGTCTAAGGAAAGACTTTAAAGAATAGAAAAGAAAACTTTAGAAGCAAGGTTTTAAAGAAATGTAAAGGAATAAGGCCTTAAAGAAAAGATAGAGAAAAGAAGCAATGAGACTGTTATGCATCTCATTCCAATGACACCTGATCCCAACTTTCTGCATGTCTGTCTGTCTATCCTTTGTCCTTTCTGCATCTCCCATTGCTGCCAGTTAGCCCCAGCTAGGTGGATAGTAACAGGAGCAAGAGAAAACTTGCTCCAGGTAAGTGCACTTTTTATTTTTTTTTAATCATTCTTTTCTTCACAAGCAACTTAGTCTTGACCTTGATTTGATTTCTCATTCAAAGTGGCAGCTGGGGAAATGGCAAGGAGAGCAGGTCACCTGTTTTCTGACCTGCAGGAGTCTCTGGCTGGCTTTAGCTATGGAGAAGCTCAGTTTCTCCCTTTTGGCCAGTACCAGTTGGGAGGTGGCAGCCAGACACCCAGAGGCCCTCAGATGCAGTGCTCTGGAAACTTCAACTCAGGGCAGCAGTAAGTGGCATGGGAAGAGCTTGTCTTATCAGGCCCTGTGGGAGCTCTACAGAGAGCAAGACCATCCTGCCAAGGATCTTACAGGCAATTCTAATCTAAATGAGTGTTTTAAAAATTTTTTCTAGTATTCACACTCAAGAGAGCCTCAGAGTAAGAGCTTTGTAAATATATAGGTAGAAATACATTTAGCTTCTACATCCTTTGTTAAAAGTAACTTCATAGTCAAAAGCCTGTGTATGTGTGTGTGTGCACGTTCTTCATAGAACATCAGTCAGCCTGTAGCACTTGCTAACATATAGATGCTCAGGCCTGAGAATCTGGGTTTTAACAATTCCTTAGGGTGGTTCTTATGTACATCAACGTTTGGAAAAATTCTGAGGTGCACTAAAATTTTAAAGAAAAAGTATACAATTTGTGAATTGGAGAACACTAGACATCAACAGTAAACATCTCCAGTAACTTTCATCATTCCAAAATGAAACTCTGTACCTTTTAAATAATGATTCTTCTTTCTCCAAAGCCCCAGTTATGGTAATCACTGTTCTATTTTCTGTCTGTATGTATTTGACTATTATGGTTGTCTCATATGGTAGGACCATATAATTATCTTTATGTGTCTGGATTATTTTACTTAGCATAACATCCTCAAGGTTCATCCTCTGATTTCTTTCAACATTGGAACCCCACCATTCTTTCAACACACACGTTGCAGTTACCGGTGAGATCCATTTTGTCTCATTCATGGATGCCTCTTTGCCTCCACCTGGAGCCCTTGCATGGTATCATTCTCATGATAAATGCTTCCTGCCTCTTGGAAGAGTTTATTTCATTTCCTTTATATATACATGGAATAGTGGGGTTATCAGTTCCAGTTTCAGGTCTACATTTATGTATCTATTTTCAGTCAACCTTTGTGATTTGTTTTTTGAGTTGAAAATTTGTTGAAGAGACCATCCTTTTTGCATTGTGTGGTGTTGGCACTCTAGTCAAATATCAGTAGCTTCATTCGTTCATATGCCTATTTTTGTTAACACACATTAAAAATAATTATTAAAACATATTAATTGTACAAATGAATGGGATTAGTGTGTAATTTCCATACATATCATATGCATTGACCATATTCATCAAGTCTTCTCTCCACACCCAAGAGACTTCCCAGTCATAGTAATCCCCTCTTTTACTTTCAGGTCTTTTTTTAAGGTTTCATACTGTTTTGATGAATGTAGCCTGGTAATTTACTTTACTTAAAACAAGGGTGTCATTCCTCTGGCTCTGTTCTTACTAAGATTGGTTTGGTTATTCAGGGTCTTCTGCAATTCCATGTGAATTTTCAGATTTTTCTCTTTACATTTCTCAAGTAATGTCATTGGTATATTTATATCCTTATCTAAGTAGTGTATTGTTTTTTATAAGTCCTACACGTAGGGAGAAACCTAACTGATTACTTTTGATAATTTAGTATTTGGGGAAATAGAAAATGAATAGGGGAGATTCAAGATGGCGGCTAGAGGGAGGAAGCAGAAAGCAAGCCTCCTATAGTGAAATCTTGGAGAGATGGTGGAGACACACTTTGCAGGCATAATCTCTGAGAAGAGGCATAACTTTGACCCCTCCACACCTCCAACTTGTGCAGAGAATCTCCACTTCACATTAAACGGAGAAACAAGGAGGGCCCCCAGGCCGCCAGTCGCTGGCACCCAGACGGCTTGGGAAGACACAGACCAGGTGAGCTTTGCGGTACCACGGTACTCCCATAGACAAGTCTGGGCCAGAGGAGCATAGCCCCCTGGACAGACTGACCTCCACATGGGGAAAAAAGAGAAACTGAGTAATAAGCAATAAGAACAAATAAGACACGCTGGAAAGAGGGTGGGGCACCATGAGTGCTGAAGATTGGGGGAAGGGAACCCTTCCTGGGACTGTAAATAAACAAGCTGGGCGGGCCAGAGAGCCTGTGTCGGGAGCGGGGGCGTGCACCCAGCAACCAGGAACGGGAAAGCTTGTGAGAGTGGCGGAGGGAGGAAGACTCCACAGGAGAGGAGAGAAGACTCACTTCCCACGTGAACTGTAAACAAACATGGCGGCTGGCAGGAGCAGCAGCACCACCCAGTAAGCAGGAGCAGGAAAGCTTGTGAAAGTGGCAGTGGGAGGAAAACTCCACAGGAGAGGGGGGAAGACCCACCTCCCACATGAACCATAAATAAACATGCAGGCCTGACAATGCGGGTGCAGTGTCACCTTTCCCAGTGCTTGGAAGGGGAAAGCTTGTAGCAGAGGCTCCCACACAGGAGAACTCTGAACAAACAAAGCCTGCGGGGCCAGGTGAGTGCAAAGCTCACCCCAAAGATCTGCATAAATAACACTGCCAGCAACAGCAGGCTGACAGCAGCAGGCAGGAAAGCCACAGCTGCAGATACCATTCTCAGAACTGTCTCCAGACTCTTTTTTTTTTGTTCTTTTTCTCCCTACCTTTGATGAGAGAACAACCAAATTACACCTGCAAGCGGAAAAACTTACTGAAACTGTATTGCACTTGAACTTGGGACTTTAGGTGGGTTTGTGTGTGTGTGTGTAGTTTTGTTATACTTTATGCATCCACTTTGATGAGACAACTACAGAAAAATATCTGTGGCATTATCTCCAGAATTGGAGACTGAGACGGACACCCAAAAAAACTAGCTAGCATTTGTAGCCCTTAACGCAGAGAAACTAAAGCAGATACCTTAAAAGCAACTGGGGCCAATAGGAAAAGGGGAACAGGTACTAGAGAAAAGGTTAGATCAAAAAGAATTAACCTAGAAGGTAACACCCATGCACAGGAAATCAATGTGAGTCAATGCCCTGTATAGCTATCCTTATCTCAACCAGCAAAAAACTTTGTTCCTTCCTATTATTGCTTATACTCCCTCTACAACAAAATTAGAAATAAGGGCAAAATAGTTTCTGCTGGATATTGGGGGGGAAGAGGGAGGGGGTGGAGTAGGTGGTCAGGGAGGGGGTGGGGGCAGGGGGGAGAAATGAACCAAGCCTTGTATGCACATATGAATAATAAAAGGAAAAAAAAGGACGGAAACTTCATTTCATTTGAACTTGGAGGGTTTTTTGGTTTTTTTTTTTTTACTTTCTATTTTCCATTTTATTTTAATTCATTTTTAATATATAGATATTTCTTTCATTTACTTATTTTTTATTTTTATTCCTATCTTAATTTTTTTTAATTTCTGATTTTCAATCCTAACTATCCCTCTAATATATGTTCAGCTTCCTGTCGATTAGTACCCTAACGCTCCCTGTTTTTACCTTTGAAACTTTCTTGTCTGAAACCTTGTTCTGCTTTCTCCCTCTTGTCTGTGTATTTGTTTTCCCCTTCTCTTTAACCTCTTGCTTTCCATCTCAGCTCCATTCTAATTATTACCATTGTTATAACGACAAGCTAGAAAATACTTAATTGCACACACTACAGGGACAGTAACAACACCAAAGACAATGATGGGAAGACAGAAAAAACAGGGAAACCAGTTTCCCCACAGCAAAAAATTAGTACAGGAACCAGAGGGGAATGAAGAAAACAGAAACTCAGATCCAGACTCCAACAAATGAAGATAAACTATGCCAAAGGAACCAATGAAGCCCACAAGAATAATTTAAAAGAAGACATACTACAAGTACTCAATGAGAATTTTATAGAGATGATACTGGATATGGTCAACCAAAATGTACAGGAGACACACAAGAAATTCCAAGACAACAAAAATAGAGAATTTGAAAGAGCAAAAGAAGAAATAAAGGAAACCATAGAAGCACTGTATAAACACCAAAGTGAAAGAGAGAACACAATGAATAAACAGATAAATGAACTCAGGACAAAAATAGACAACATTAAAGAGGAAAACAGCCAGGATATGGAAAACCTCAGAAAAAAGAACGAAACAGAACTGCAAAACAAAATGGAAGGCCAATCCAGCAGAATAGAACAAACAGATGACAGAATCTCAGAACATGAAGATGAAATGGTAATTAAAGGAAAAACCGAAGAACTATTAATTAAACAACTCAAGACCTGTGAAAAGAAAATGCAAGAACTCACTGACTCCATCAAAAGACCAAACTTGAGAATCATGGGCATCGAAGAAGGAGAAGAGGTGCAAGTGAAGGGAATGCGTAATCTATTCAACAAAATAATAACAGAAAATTTCCCAAATCTAGAGAAAGATATTCCCATACAGATGCAAGAGGCCTCCAGGACACCAAACAGACCACATCAAAATAGAACTACTCCATGACATATCATCATTAAAACAACAGTTCAGAAACTAAGGAAAGAATATTGAAGGCTGTAAGAGATTAAAAACAAGTAACATACAAAGGTAAACCCATCAAAATCACAGCAGACTTCTCAACAGAAACATTAAAAGCAAGAAGAGCGTGGGGTGAGATCTTCTGGGCACTGAATGAAAATAACTTCAACCCCAGGATACTCTATTCAGCAAAACTATCATTCAAAATAGATGGAGCAATAAAAGTCTTCCATGATAAACAGAAACTAAAACAATATGTGACCACAAAGCCACCACTACAAAAGATTCGGAAAGGGATTCTGCACACAGAAAGTGAAACCCAACTTAACCATGAAAAGACAGGCAGCACCAAACCACAAGAAAAGAAAAAGCAAGACAGTAGAGAGTAACCTCAACTTAGGTACACACAATCAAACCTTCAAACAACTAAGACAACTAAATGACAGGAATCACCACATACCTATCAGTACTAACACTTAATGTTAACAGAGTTAATTCATCCATCAAAAAGCACCGCTTGACAAAATGGAGTAAAAAGGAAGATCCAACAATTTGTTGCTTACAGGAGACCCATCTCAACCACAGAAATAAGCATAGGCTTAGGATGAAAGGCTGGAAGAAGATTTACCAAGCCAATGGTCCCCGAAAACAGGCAGGAGTAGCAATACTTATCTATGACAAAGAAGACTTCAAACCTACATTGATCAAATGAGATAAAGAAGGACATTCCATACTAATAAAAGGGGAAATAGACCAAAAGGAAATAATCATCAATCTGTATGCACCCAATGTCAATGCACCCAATTTCATCAAACATACCCTGAAAGACCTAAAAGCATAGAGAAACACCAACACAGTGGTTGTGGGAGACTTTAACACCCCATTATCATCAATAGATAGGTCATCCAAACAAAAAATCAATAAAGAAATCCAAGATCTAAAATATGCAATAGATCAAATGGACCTAGTAGATTTCTACAGAACATTTCATCCCACTTCTACACAATATTCTTCTCAGCAGCCCATGGAACCTTCTCCAAAATAGATCATATCCTAGGGCACAAAGCAAGTCTCAGCAAATATAAGAAAATACAAATTATACCGTGCTTACTATCTGATCACAATGCAGTAAAAGTAGAACTCAACAACAAAAGTAAAGACAAAAAACATGCAAACAGCTGGAAACTAAATAACTCATTACTTAATGAAGAATGGATCATCGATGAAATAAAAGAGGAAATTAAAAAGTTCCTGGATGTCAATGAAAATGAAAACACAACCTACCGGAACCTATGGGACACAACTAAGGCAGTCCTGAGAGGAAAGTTGATAGCCATGAGTGCATATATTAAAAAGACTGAAAGATCCCAAATCAATGACCTAATGATACATCTCAAACTCCTAGAAAAACAAGAACAAGCAAATCCCAAAACAAATAGAAGAGAAATAATAAAAATAAGAGCTGAAATCAACAAAATAGAAACCAAAAAAAACATACAAAGAATTAATGAAACAAAAAGGTGGTTCATAATAAACAAGATCGATAGACCCCAGCTAAACCTGACTAAAATGAGGAGAGAAAAAACCCAAATTAGTAGAATCAGGAATGCAAAAGGGGAAATAACAACAAACACAATGGAAGTCCAGGAAATCATCAGAGACTACTTTGAGAAACTATTCAAATAAATTTGAAAATCTTAAAGAAATGGACAGATTTCTAGATACATATGATCATCCAAAACTGAATCAAGAGGAAATTAATCACCTGAATAGACCTATAACACAAAATGAAATTCAAGCAGCAATCAAGAGTCTCCCCAAAAGGAAAACTCCAGGACCTGATAGATTCTTGGCTGAATTCTATCAGACCTTTAAAGAAGAACTGATACCAACACTCCTTAAACTGTTCCACGAAATAGAAAGGGAAGGAAAACTGCCAAACACATTTTATGAAGCCAGTATTACACTTATCCCAAAACCAGGCAAAGACACCTTCAAAAAGGAAAACTATAGGCCAATCTCCTTAATGGACATTGACGCAAAAATCCTCAACAAAATAATGGCAAACTGAATTCAACAACACATCAAAAAGATTATTCACCACCACCAAGTAGTCTTCATCCCAGGGATGCAGGGGTGGTTCAACATACAAAAATCAATAAATGTAATAAACCACATTAACAGAAGCAAAGACAAAAACCACTTGATCATCTCAATAGATGCAGAAAAAGCCTTTGAGAAGATCCAACATCATTTCATGATAAAATCTCTAAGAAAACTAGGAATAGAAGGAAAGTACCTCAACATTATAAAAGCTATATATGACAAAACTACAGCCAGCATTATACTTAATGGAGAAAAACTGAAACCATTCCCTCTAAAATCAGGAACCAGACAAGGATGCCCACTATCTCCACTCCCATTCAACACAGTACTGGAATTCCTAGCCAGAGCAATTAGGCAAGAAGAAGGAATAAAAGGAATACAAATAGGTAAAGATGCTGTCAAAATATCCCTATTTGCAGATGACATGATCCTTTACCTTAAAGACCCAAAAAACTCTACTCAGAAGCTTCTAGACATCATCAATAGCTATAGGGAGGTAGCAGGATATAAAATCAACATAGAAAAATCATTAGCATTTCTATACACTAAAAATGAGCAAACTGAAAAAGAATGTATGAAAACAATTCCATTTACAATAGCTTAAAAAATTAAATACCTAGGTATGAACCTAACAAAAGATGTGAAAGACCTCTACAAGGAAAACTATACACTTCTGAAGAAAGAGATTGAGGAAGACTATAGAAAGTGGAGAGATCTCCCATGCTCATGGATTGGTTGAATCAACATAGTAAAAATGTCGATACTCCTAAAAGTAATCTACATATTTAATGCAATTCCCATCAAAATTCCAATGACATTCATTAAAGAGACTGAAAAATATACTGTTAAATTTATACGGAAACACAAGAGGCCACAAATACCCAAGGCAATACTCAGTCAAAAGAACAATGAAGGAGGTATCACAATACCTGACTTCAAACTATATTACAAAGCAATAACAATAAAAACAGCATGGTACTGGCACAAAAGCAGACATGAAGACCAGTGGAACAGAATAGAGGACCCAGATATGAAGCCTCACAACTATAAAAAGCTTGTCTTTGACAAAGGAGCTAAAAATATACGATGGAGTAATAGCAGCCTCTTCAACAAAAATTGCTGGGAAAACTGGTTAGCAGTCTGCAAAAAACTGAAACTAGATCCATGTATATCACCCTATACAAAGATTAATTCAAAATGGGTCAAAGATCTTAATATCAGACCCCAAAGTCTAAAGTTGATACAGGAAAGAGTTTGAAATACTTTGGAGTTAGTAGGTATAAGTAACTTTCTCAATGAAAGCCCTGCAGCACAAAAACTAAAAGATAGCATAGATAAATGGGACCTTATAAAGCTAAAAAACTTCTGTTCATTAAAAGAAATGGTCTCTAAACTGAAGAGACCACCCACAGAGTGGGAGAAAATATTTGGCAACTATACATCAGACAAAGGACTGATAACCAGAATATATAGGGAACTTAAAAAACTAAATTCTCCCAAAACTAATGAACCAATAAAGAAATGGGCAAGTGAACTAAACAGAACTTTCTCAAAAGAAGAAATTCAAATGGCCAAAAAACACATGAAAAAATGCTCACCATCCCTAGCAATAAAGGAAATGCAAATTAAAACCACACTAAGATTCCACCTCACCCCTGTTAGAATAGCCATCATCAGCAACACCACCACCAACAGGTGTTGGCGAGGATGCAGGGAAAAAGGAACCCTTTCACACTATTGGTGGGAATGTAAACTAGTTCAACCACTCTGGAAAAAAATTTGGAGGCTACTTAAAAAGGTAGTCTTGATCTACCATTTGATTCTGCAATATCACTCTTGGAGATATACCCAAAAGACTGTGACACAGGTTACTCCAGAGGCACCTGTACACCCATGTTTATTGCAGCACTATTCACAATTACAAGTTATGGAAACAGTCAAGATGCCCCACCACTGACGAATGGATTAAGAAAAGGTGGTATCTATACACAATGGAATTTTATGCAGCCATGAAGAAGAATGAAATGTTATCATTCCCTGGTAAATGGATGGAATTGGAGAACATCATTCTGAGTGAGGTCAGCCTGGCCCAAATGATCAAAAATCATATGTTCTCCCTCATATGTGGACATTAGATGAAGTGAAAACAAAACAATGGGATTGGACTTTGAGCACATGATAAAAGCAAGAGCACAGAAGGGAGGGGTGAGGATAGGTAAGACACCTAGAAAATTAGCTAGCATTTGTTGCCCTAATGCAGAGAAACTAAAGCAGATACCTTAAAAGCAACTGAGGCCAATAGGAAAAGGGGACCAGGAACTAGAGAAAAGGTGAGATCAAAAAGAATTAACCTAGAAGGTAACCCACACGGACAGGAAATCAATGTGAGTCAATGCCCTGTATAGCTATCCTTATCTCAACCAGCAAAAACCCTTGGTCCTTCCTATTATTGCTTATACTCTCTCTACAACAAAATTAGAAATAAGGGCAAAATAGTTTCTGCTGGGTGTTGAGGGGGTGGGGAGGTAGCGGGAGGGGGCAGAGTGGGTGGTAAGGGAGGGGGTGGGGGCAGGGTGGAGAAATGACCCAAGCCTTGTATGCACATATGAATAATAAAAGAAAAAAAAATAAATGGAAAAAAAAAAAGAAAATGAATAGGTTATTCTCCTTATACTTAAACTCTCATATACAATTTTCTAAGCATAAATCTCAGTATTCACTTTTGTTCAGGGTATCAGATTTATATTCTCCTTATATTAGAAATATTTTTTGAATTATTCTGTAATGTAGACAATGCTATAATTTATAAAAACACATTTGTGGTCTTCAATAAAATTCATCAGCCAGTCCCAGCATTCTTTATTGCACCAACCTTCTGCTCACTCAACACAAATTACGATTTTTTTGCAGAGACCCTGAACCTGTAATCTCTAATTTCATTTCTGTGGGTCTTACCTTTATTCCTCAAGTCTATATTCTATCAATTCTTTAATGGTCAGCCATGACTGCCAGGGAGCCTTCACAAACAATATTTTCCAACTTTCTTAGCTTTATTCTTTATTGATACACTTCTAATTTTTTTATTCATTTATTCACATGTGCATACTTGCTCTCCCCTACCCCCCCAGCCCAGCCTTCTCCCCCCCAACTTCTCGTAGCTTCCAGGCAGAATCTGTTCTGCCCTTATCTCTAATTTTGTTGAAGAGAAGACACAAGCATAATAATAAAGACAAAGTGTTTTTGCTAGTTGAGTTAAGGATAGCTATGCAGAGAGATTTCTAGCATTGCTTCCATGTACAAATGTGTTACAACACAAGTTGATTCATCTCTTACTGATCTTAACACTGATTACTGATCCCCTTCTGGTGTTGATCTCTGTCACTTTAAGTTTTCTGTATTAGCTCCTCTGGAGTGGGGACATCAAACACTTTCATGTTTTGGGTTTTCTACCTATCCCCATACCTCCTGTATATGTTCTCCCCTTGTCATGTGATCCAAGTCCAACCACATTGCTGTATTTGCCCTAGATCTAAAGTCCACATATGAGGGAGAACATACGACTTTTGGTCTTCTGAGCGTGGCTGACCTCACTCAGAATGATGTTCTCCAGTTCCATCCATTTAGTTGCAATGATAAGACTTCATTCTTCCTCATGGTTGAGTAAAATTACATTGTGTATAAATACCACATTTTCTTGATCCATTCGTTGGTAGTGGGGCATCTTAGCTGTTTCCATAACTTGGCTATTGTGAATAGTGCTGCAATAAACATGGGTGTCCAGGTGCCTCTGGAGTAACCTGTGTCACAGTCTTTTGGGTATGTCCCCAAGAGTGGAATTGCTAGATCATATGGCAGATCTATGTTTAAATTTTTAAGAAGCCTCCAAAATTTTTTTCCAGAGTGGTTGCACTAGCTTGCATTCCCACCAGCAGTGTAAGAGAGTTCCTTTTTCCCTGTTGTTGTTGGTGTTTTTGATGATGATAATTCTAACAAGGGTGAGGTGGAATCTTAGTGTGGTTTTGATTTGCATTTCTTTTATGGCTAGAGATTGTGAGCATTTTTCATGTGCTTTTGGCCATTTGAATGTCTTCTTTTGAGAAAGTTCTGATTAGTTCAGTTGCCCATTTCTTTTTTTTTCTTAATTTTTAATTTTAATTTTTTTATTATTCATATATGCATACAATGCTTGGGTCATTTATCCCCCCTGCCCACACCCCTTCCCTTTCCACCCACTCCGCCTCCTCCCTCTTCCCCCCTACCCCCTCGATACCTGGTAGAACCTATTTTGCCCTTATCTCTAATTTTCCTGAAGAGAGAGTATAAGCAATAATAGGAAGGGACAAGGGTTTTTTCTGGTTGAGATAAGGATAGCTATACAGGCAGTTGGCTCACATTAATTTCCTGTGCATATGTGTTACCTTCTAGGTTAATTCTTTTTGATCTCACCTTTTCTCTAGTTCCTGGTCCCCTTCTCCTATTGGCCTCAGTTGCTTTTAAGGTATCTGCTTTAGTTTCTCTGTGTTGAGGGCAACAAATGCTAGCTAATTTTTTAGGTGTCTTACCTATCCTCACACCTCCCTTGTGTGCTCTTGCTTTTATCTTGTGCTCAAAGTCCAATCCCCTTGTTGTGTTTGCCCTTGATCTAATGTCTGCATATGTGGGACAACATACAATTTTTGGTCTTTTGGACCAGGCTAACCTCACTCAACATGATGTTTTCCAATTCCATCCATTTACCAGTGAATGATAACATTTCATTCTTCTTCATGGCTGCATAAAATTCCATTGTGTATAGATACCACATTTTCTTGATCCATTCGTCAGTAGTGGAGCATCTTGGTTGTTTCCATAACTTGGCTATTGTGAATAGTGCCGCAATAAACATGGGTGTGCAGGTGCCTCTGGAGTAACCTGTGTCGCAGTCTTTTGGGTATATCTCCAAGAGTGGTATTGCTGGATCAAATGGTAGATCAATGTCTAGCTTTTTAAGTAGCCTCCAAATTTTTTTCCAGAGTGGTTGTACTAGTTTACATTCCCACCAATAGTGTGAAAGGGTTCCTTTTTCCCTGCATCCTCACCAACACCTGTTGGTGGTGGTGTTGCTAATGATGGCTATTCGAATAGTGGTGAGGTGGAATCTTAGTGTGGTTTTAATTTGCATTTCCTTTTTTGCTAGAGATGGTGAGCATTTTTTCATGTGTTTTTTGGCCATTTGAATTTCTTCTTTTGAGAAAGTTCTGTTTAATTCACTTGCCCATTTCTTTATTGGTGCATTAGTTTTGGAAGAATTTAGTTTTTTAAGTTACCTATATATTCTGGTTATCAGTCCTTTGTCTGATATGTAAATGGTACAATATTTGTTCCCACTCTGTGGGTGTTCTCTTTAGTATCCAATGTCCTTTTTATCTCATTTGATCAATGTAGGTTTGAAGTATACTTTCTCAGAGATAAGTATTGCTACTCCTGTCTGTTTTCGGGGGCCATTGGCTTGGTAAATCTTCTTCCAGCCTTTCATCCTAAGCCTATGCTTATTTCTGTCGGTAAGATGGGTCTCCTGTAAGCAACAAATTGTTGGATCTTCCTTTTTAATCCATTTCATCAAACAGTGCCTTTTGATGGGTGAATTATGTCTGTTAAGATTAAGCATTAGTACTGATAGGTATGTGGTGATTCTTGTCATTTAGTTGTCTTAGTTGTTTGAAGGTTTGATTGTGTGTACCTAAGTTGAGGTTACTCTGTACTTTCTTGTTTTTTCTTTTCCTGTAATTTTGTGCTGCCTGTCTTTTCATGGTTATGTTGGGTTTCACTTTCTGTGTACAGAATCCCTTGAAGAATCTTTTGTAGTGGTGGCTTTGTGGTCACATATTGTTTTAGTTTCTGCTTATCATGGAAGACTTTTATTGCTCCATCTATTTTGAATGATAGTTTTGCTGAGTAGAGTATCCTGGGGTTGAAGTTATTTTCATTCAGTGCCCAGAAGATCTCACCCCATGCTCTTCTTACTGTTAATGTTTCTGTTGAGAAGTCTGCTGTGATTTTGATGGGCTTACCTTTGTATGTTATTTGTTTTTTCTCTCTTACAGCCTTCAATATTCTTTCCTTAGTTTCTGAACTTATTTTAATGATGATATGTCATTAGGTAGTTCTATTCTGATGTGGTCTGTTTGATGTCCTGGAGGCCTCTTGCATCTGTATGGGAATATCTTTCTCTACATTTGGGAAATTTTCTGTTATTATTTTGTTAAATATATTACGCATTCCCTTTGCTTGCACCTCTTCTCTTTCTTCAATGCCCATGATTCTCAAGTTTGGTCTTTTGATGGAGTTGGTGAGTTCTTGCATTTTCTTTTCACAGTTCTTGAGTTGTTTAATTAATAGTTCTTCGGTTTTTCCTTTAATTACCATTTCATCTTCAAGTTCTGAGATTCTGTCATCTGTTTGTTCTATTCCGCTGGATTGGCCTTCCGTTTTGTTTTGCAGTTCTGTTTCATTCTTTTTTCTGAGGTTTCCATATCCTGGCTGGTTTCCTCTTTAATGTTTTCTATTTTTGTCCTGAGTTCATTTATCTGTTTATTCATTGTGTTCTCTCTTTCACTTTGGTATTTATACAGTGCTTCTATGGTTTCCTTTATTTCTTCTTTTGCTTTTTCAAATTCTCTATTTTTGTTGTCTTGGAATATCTTGAGTGTCTCCTGTACATTTTGTTGACCATATCCAGTATCATCTCTATAAAATTCTCATTGAGCACCTGTAGTATGTCTTCTTTTAAATTATTCTTGTGGGCTTCATTGGGTCCTTTGGCATAGTTTATCTTCATTTGGTGGAGTATGGATCTGAGTACCTGTTTTCTTCATTCCCCTCTGGTTCCTGTACTAAATTTTTTGCTGTGGGGAAACTGGTTTCCCTGTTTTTTCTGTCTTTCCGTCATTGTCTTTGGTGTTGTAACTGTCCCTGTACTGTGTACAATTAAGTATTTTCTAGCTTGTAATAATAACAACGGTAATATTTAGAATGGATGGGTGAGCTGAGATGGAAAGCAAGAAGTTAAGGAAATGGGAAAAACAAATACACAGACTGGAAGGAGAAAACAGAACAAGGTATTAGACAAGAAGGTTTCAAAGGTATAAACAGGGAGCTTTAGTGTACTAATCAGCAGTAAGCTGAACAGACATTAGAAAGACAGAGAGATTATTGAAAATCAAAAATAAAAAAAATAAGAATAAAAATAAAAAATAGGTAAATGAAAGAAAAATCTATATATAAAAATATATTAAAAGAAAATGAAAAAATAGAAAATTTAAATAAAACCAAAAAACCAAAAAACCTCCAAGTTCAAATGCAATGAAGTTTCAGTGTTAATAATTTGGGTGTCTGTCTCAGTCTCCAATCCTGGAGATGGTGCCTTATATGTTGTTCTGTAGTTGTCTCATCAAAGGGGACGCATAAAGTAGAACAAAACTACACACGCACGCACAAAAAAAAAAAAAAACCACCAAGTGTCCCAAGTCAAATGCAATACAGTTTCAGTAAGTTTTTCATCTTACAGGTGTAACTCGGTTGTTCTCTCATCAAAGGTAGGGAGACAAAGAAAAAAAAAGAGTCTGGAGACAGTTCTGAGAATGATATCTGCAGCTGTGGCTTGCCTGCCCACTGCTGTCAGCCTGCTGTTGCTGGAGGCATTATTTATGCAGATCTCAGGGGTGAGCTTAGCACTCACCTTGCCCTGCAGGCTTTGTTTGCTCAGATTTCTCCTGTGCGTGAACCTCTGGTACAAGCTTTCCCCTTTGCAAGCACACTGGGAAAGGTAACAGTGCACCTGTGTTCTTGGGCCTGCGTGTTTATTTACAGTTCATGTAGGAGGTGGGTCTTCCCCCCTCTCCTGTGCAGTTCTCTTCCCACTGCCACTTTCACAAGCTTTCCTGCTGGGCAGTGCTGATGCTCCTGCCAGCTGCCATGTTTGTTTACAGTTCACATGGGAAGTGGGTCTTCCCTCCTCTCCTGTGGAGTTTTCCTCCCTCCGCCACTCTCACCAGCTTTCCCACTTCTGGTTGCTGAGCATGCCCCTGCTCCCACCAGAGCCTCTCCTGCCCACCCGGCTTGTATTTTTACAGTCCCGGGAAGGATTCCCTTCCCCCAGTCTTCAGCGCTCAGTGCACCCCACCCTTTTCCCGCATGTCTTTATTGTTCTTATTGCTTATTAGTCAGTTCTCTTTTTTCCCCAGGTGCAGGTTAGTCTGTCCAGGGGGCTATGCTGCTCTGGCCCAGGCTTGTCTGTGGGAGTACTGCGGTACCACGAAGCTCACCTGGTCTGCGTCTTCCCAAGCTGTCTGGGCATGGGTGACTGGCAGCCCGGGGGCCCTCCTGGTTTCTCTGTTTAACGTGAAGTGGAGATTCTCTGTGCTGGCTGGAGGTGTGGAGGGGTCAAAGTTATGCCTTTTCTCAGTGATTATGCCTGCATAGTGTGTCTCTGGTGTCTCTCCAAGATTTCACTGTAGGAGGCTTGCTTTCTGCTTCCTCCCTCTAGCTGCCATCTTGGACTCCTTGTCCATTTCTCTTTTTCTGTCACTTAGTTGCCTTTGGTGGCTCAGAGGAGGTCTAGGTTAAAAGACTGTGATTGTAATAATTTTTTAATAAGAGAATGATTGGAGTAGTGGGTACAAATTTCCTTTTCCTTAGTCAAGTTCTAGTTATGTAATGGAGTTCACAGAACTAATCAGAGCAAAGTCCTCCTCAAAATCCTGATGGAGTAGAAGATTCCTCAGAGTTTGTTAGTTTCTTCAGAGACTTTATACACGTTGTGTGGGATTTCACTCTGAATCTGATGTTAGGTGGATGCCCCATTACAGAAGATGAGTACCTGGAGAATGCCTTCAAGCTGATTCCAGGTGTCAGAGACAGTCCTGGGTGGAGAGGTTCAGTAGGGGGAAGTCTGATGACTATTGACTATCTTTTCTGGTGGCATCAGCATTTGCGATTGGATGGGCATCTGTGGAAATGGTCACTGGGTGCAGGTTGAAAAACTCTAGCAACTAGAGTTTACTTAAGAAAAGTAGAGACTAAAGTACAGTGTAATTATTCAAAACCAAGTTTTCGTTACACAATTTGTACTTTACCATTCATATTACCATGGGCATTAAAACTATGTAAAGGCCAAACAGTTAGGTTTCCTATTTTGATGTCTGCTTTCCTCTGGAGAAAAACTGACCACATAATTGTTAGACATGAATTTATTACACAAAGCCCATCTCAAAAGTTTATTTCACACAGATATTGTTCTTATGAATGAATATAGCTTTTAAATATTGGAATTGTTATATCATCCTCAAAAATAACTATGTTTTAAATAAATCTGAGTTAGTATATGTCTTTTCAGTTCATACCTTTTTAATATCTATTATGATTATCAGAATATTCCTTTTACTTTATATAGCATAGCCTTTTCTGAACTCCAACATATATATCCATACTATAGTTTCAAAATAAATTATATTAATGTGTATATAAATTGTTTATATGTAATTTATTTACATGGTTGTATATCTGATGAAACCTTGGAGAGATATGATTCTTATATACTCATTCATGCTTTCATTTTCTATCAATGTTTCCTCAAAATTCTTATTGAAAAAACGGTAGGTAGAAAAGCAATCTGCCAAGTCAAATTCATTTTTCTCAAAGAGTTTAAGTAGTGGTGAATATCTTAAAATTATGTTTTGGTTATAATTGCTCTTTGGAGGTTTTTGCTCAAAATAGTTAATACTGTAAAATTAAAAAAACCTAAGGTATATTGTATAGACTTGAGATTTATGATATGATGCTGTGGGACACATATAGGTACAAAGGTGTTTACTACAATGAAGCAGGTGACACACCTATCATCTAACATACCTATTTTTTGTGGTAAGAGCAGCTAAAATTGATCATGAAAATTCCTAATACAATAGTTTTGATAACTAAAGTCCTTATGCTCTACATTAGATCTCTAAATTTGTACATACTATATATCTGCTACTTGAATCCCTGATTTCCATCTCCCCATGCCCTCATACCATGTGGGAACCACTGATTTATTCTCCATCTTTGTTTATTTGGCCTTTTTTGATACAAATTCTTTTCAGCATCAAAACAGTTTCCCTAAGCTGGGTGCTGTGTCTCACACCTGTAATCCTAGCATCCTAAATACTTGGGAGGCTGACATTGGGAGGATCATGATTCAAGGCCAGCTTAGGCAAAAAAAAAGTTTGTGAAACACCATATCAATGATGAAAGTTGGGTGTTGTGACACATGCCTGTCATCCCAGTGACACTGGGAAGTGCAAAATAGAATGATCACAGTCTTGACTAGCTTAGGAAAAAAGTGAACCCTATCATCAAAACAACAATAGCGAAAAGGGCTATATATATAGCTCAGGTGGTAAAGCACCTGCCGAGAAAGTGCAAAGTCCTGAGTTCAAAGTCTGGCATTGATTCCTCAAAAGCAATTTTCCTTAATCATAGTATCATTCCTAGTGTTCCTAATGCTGCTATTTCTAATATTGTTCCATTATCCCTTATTTGTGGCTCTTCATTTTTGGTCCCAGAGCTCAATTCCTCCAAGGGATTGAGTGAACAATTTTATATTTGGCCTTTCATTCATTCAGTAAAAATAAAAAATAATTACTGTATACTTGATGTTATGCTCACCTCTGTGGATAAATGTCATAAGTTTTTCTATTGGAGTCATATGTTTCCCAAAATATCTTGACAGAGTTATATCATTGATACAAGTTTGATGTGCAAAGAAGCACTGAATGTTTATGGTAAAGGAATCTGTACGTGTAGAATAGAGCAGACATGAAAAGACCCCTGTCAGAAAATCTTGAGTTCTCTGTACTAAAACTATTTCCCACAGTATTTTGTTTTCCCTATCTCTCAGGTGTTCTCTCAAAGTCCAAATATCCAATCATCCCTGGCAGTGAATCATGCATTTCTTTCCAAAACAGAAGTGTTTTGTCTTTGACCAACCAGCAAATATAAAGAACTCCTAGCCAAAATTGAGAATATCTCAGAAGATGAGCTGGATTCCAAATTCCAGGAATAATCAAATATTTTATGTTCCTACATCTTCACCTATTCAAAGATCAAGGTCCTTAGAGAAGAATTGTGGTAACTGGAAATCATGTGTTTTCTTTACACATACAATACTGTAATATTATTATGTTATTTTGTTTGATTCTGTAAATAACTATGTTATGCATACATCCATACTCTATGAAGAAATGTGTATATTTTATAATGATCTCACTTATTGGGGTTCAGAATTCCTTCTATAAAACTGCATTGTCATTTCAATCCACGGCTTCCACCTATCTGAAAACATCCTCAATCAATAACATAATCATTAACTGGGTATAAAAGCATATATATATATATATATATATATATATATCTTTATACTATTTCTCATGGGAAGCTCTATATGTTAAGTTTGCTTTGTTTAAAGCATATGAAATTTATTTTATAAGTTTATTTTAGAAGTTCAAAGTGTTACAAATTTAAGTACTATATTAATCACTGAAAATTCACTGGAAGCTTCAGAATTAGCAAGAAATATAATCTTATGTATGTGCCCTCATTGTTCTACCTATGAAATCTATTTTCCTTTTAAGTTTTAATTGGATAATTTTTTTCACATAAAACTTAGTATACAAGGCAAAGGTGGACATTTAAATTTTTTACACTGGAAAACCATTAAAATAAAAAAAGGAAAGTTGTGATGGTAGAAGGAGGGGTGTGTGTGTGTGTGTGTGTGTGTATACAACAGATTTTTGTCTGAGAATTTTGGATCTCACCTAGTTATAGCTTCATATTTAGCTATTAAAATACCTGGTTCGTCCAGGGCTGGCAACTCTGGTGGTAACCTACATGGATGCCATTAACAGTGCCTTGCTTGGAGAATGCAGTGTCCACCCTTGCTCAGTGTGAAAATTCAATGACTGTGCAGAAGGCAGCTGACCACCACAGTGAGCAGATGACCCAGCAAATGAAGCTCCCCATAGACATGCTCCAGGAGCTGCTGGATGTGCACACAGCCTGCATGAGGGAAGCCTTCACAGTCTTCATGAAGCACTCCTTCAAGGATGAAAACCAGAGTTCCAGAAGAAGCTGGTGGTAATTTGTTTGAGTCATTAACTTTCATGACCCTTCCCCTTGAAGAATGGAGCCCAAAAGTGCCTTTGTTTACCCCATAGATCAGCTCTCATTCAAGCGTAAAGCATTGTGGATTCTCATGAAGAACAGGGTAAGGTAGGAAGTGGCCCATATAATGTATACACATGTAAGTAAATGCAAAAATCATAAAAAAGAATATAATTTCCAAAATACTACACTCTCCCCTATTCCACCTCAAACTTGAGGCACTTTATCTAGAGATCTTTCTGATATTGACAAAATCATTATAGATACTTCCCTTAGTATTTCTTGTGGATTCTGAGGACTATTTCTATGGATTACTAACCCACCCAGAATATCCTGAGATGCTTATGGTTTCTGTGAACACAACTCACATTCCTATGAACCACAGTTTCACTTACCAGACCCTTATTACAGGCCATTGCTTATCTTCTATTGCTCTTGTTGTATGGTTGAAGATAAAAATCACTCCAAGAAAGCATACAGATTGTGGATTGCAATCCTATCATTTGACAGATGAGAATGTTGAGGCCCAGGAGGCTTAAAATTTCCCATTGTTCTTCAGAGAACACTAAGGGTTGTTAGGAAGTCAACTTTTGTGATTTTTGATTCATCCATGTCTTACTACACTAGAATGTTTTTATCAGGTGGAATACAGTTAGATTAATCTTCTATCAGATTCTTTGGTATTTCGTTTTCTCTGTTCTTCCTGTGGCATCTCTGTACATTTCCCTTCCAGAAAATCACAATGCATAGGAAGGAGGATTTACTGGGGAAGAATGAAGAAGCATCTGTTGCATATTGCCAGTGTCAGCAGAACTGATTATCAAAGGCCCTGATGGGTAACATTTCAGCAGGGACTTTCTCTGTTCCTGGAGGACACAAGCTCCACATGGAAACAATGGACAAGATTGAATGGGAATATTGGCAGGTGCCAAGGAAAGGAATAAAGGTGAAGAGTAAGGGAGCATGAGGAAGTTTAAGGGATAGAATCAACGGGGTCTCTTGAAATCTTGGCACACATGACCACTTGTGAATAGCAAGAAAACATGAAGATAGTGTGACACCTTTAGCTTTTTACTTTTCAATGTTAGGAATCAAAGTCAGGGCCTTGAATATTCTAGTCAAGTCCTCTGTACCTGAACCACATCCCCAGAACCAAGTTCACCTTTAGTGACTCTGCTTACTATTTATTCCTCAATGGGAAAATATTCACTTCCAAAGTAGGAGTAGAGATTTCATAAATTCGGGAGAGATGGACAAAAATTATTCATTTCTTCATCCCATAAGTTGTAGATTTGCAAAGTGCCATGAACTGGCTATGTGTGAGGTCCAGTCATTGTCTTAGCTCTTAAGGCTGATCAGCTGGGGGGTGTGGGGGCAGGGAAGAGCACGAGCTCTCAGAAGCAGACAGTTGCCTTCTGAGTGGTGACACCTAAGAACCTGAGAGCTATATATATGGTGGTGGTAATAATCATAATGATACCAGTAACCTATATGAAATTATTATTGCAAATAGATACACTTCCCCTAGGCCTTTTAATTTAGTCCTCCAAAAACTTTAAGTAAACCCATCCTTACTGTGGATACTTTACACATTTGAACTGAGATTAAATAACTAGCCTAAAGATACAACTAACAGAGCAGATTAAATAACTAGCCTAAAGATACAACTAACAGAGCAAGAGGAAGCTGCAGCATCCATTAGAGATAGGATTTCACACTGGAAGACAAATATGAAAGCATCAGAGACTGTGGTTTGCACAGCTGCATGTAATTGTGACAACTGAGAATCTAGAGTAGGTACAGGGAAGTAGCTCTGGGGGATGGAATAGAGGGAGGCAGGAGGTACAGAGGTCTTTGGTGTCACTTAACAGATTGGATATTTTCTGGGGATTCACTATAAAATTTTTATTATGATAAATATAATATGGATATAATTATTTGTAGAGGTTGTTTCCCCAATGGAAATGAAAGATCTGTTCCTTCTTTGTTCCACAGGCAGGAGAAGTCTTCCAGAGATTCCTGCAGTCCTAGAATACTTTAGGGAATTCCATTCTGAGGCAGAAAATGCACTCGTGGATAGGGAGAAGGTAGTTGCAGGTACCATGAAGGGCTATGTTTCAGGAGCGATTAGATTCCTGCAGTGTCTTCTGACAGAACTAATAAGAAGACCTTTTCCAAAGTAAGAGTTCCCTCTCCTTCTATGGATTGTCCACTCTGCTGAAACTGAGCACAGCAAAGGGGAACTCATGCTTGTGTGTCAGCCAGACAGCCATCACTTTCTGAAATGAGCCCTCAATGGTGTGGAACTGTGCAAATTCTGTGACTTCAGTCTCTTCCCCTTCCCACAATTCAGCTTTTTGTTTGCTCTCTGTGCTTGGTATGGTAGATATTTGTCTTAACTTATTTCTTTCTTTCCTTTCTAAACCCTTACTGGGACTGCTGAGAGGGAGAAGAAGGAGGCAGCTGAGAAAGAACAAGAGTTGCTAAGGCGTCAGCAGATGGAGCACCAGCGGTACATGGAGACTCTAGAGAGAAGCTTCAAGGAAAATGTTGGACAACTGAAAAGGAAGCTGCAGGAGGAAAATGAGCTGTTCCTGAGAGAGCAGAGAATGATGTTGCAGCACAAGCTGACGGGGGAGGGGTCGCTGTGACTCAGTAGTACCTGATGGTCCTGGTGCCCTACCCAGGATGGGGAAGGTTGCAGCCAGATTGTGTGAGGAAGCACCAATACCATTTCTTATAGTTATTCATAAAAACTATGAATATTAAAGGCTTTTCAACATGATTTTGAACTTTGTTCCATATTTAGACTGGAGAGTTGAGGTCATCTATGGCTCTAACACGTTGTTGCTGAAAGTAGATAGGGTTTGAGCTGCTGTTTCAGAGATTGTAAGATGATTTCATGAGGGCCTAATGAAACAGATTTTCCAACCGGGTACAGTCAGTATGAACAGCAACTGGATTGCACTACCAAGACCCATGTTATCAGGAGCCCTACTACCAAAGAGTGGAAGTAAATCCGTGGAGATGTAAACTGTCAGAGATTTCCAGACTTAACAGCACAGGGAAGTGAAAGAATCTAAACTTGCTGCAGTAGTCTGCAGGTGTGGAACCTGCCTGAGTTATCTCATGGGCAGAGGATTTCCTTCTTTGTCCATCTGGAAGTAACATGAGGACAGTTTTCTCTGTCAGCTACTAAGTTCCTCTCATGGCTATGATGCGGTGGTCAGGCCCACCAGGTGGGAGTAATATCTGTGGAATCAGACCAATCGCATTTCTTTTGGCAATGATGTAAAGAATTTTTTTGAAATGCGGACTCACACAGGAAACTGTAAGTTTAAATTATGCTTCCTCACATAATCTAGGTCCAGCTCATGAGTTATCCTTTTTGTTATTATCCTATGGTAATTGAGAAAACATTTTTAGGAGTAAAATAAAGACAGTTTGGCAAAGTTTTTGAACAGTGTTTGTCTTAAAATAATTGTGACTGTATTATTTACTTCCCTCTCAACTTTTTTTTGTTTCAATTCAAAAGGATTTGCTCGAGGGAGGATATAAGAGGAAATCTGATGAGATGAATGCAGAGATCCAGCATATGAGAAATACAATTGATACTGCACAAAATGAAAGTTCTTCCTGGATTTCAGGAATCTTACACAAAGCTGGCAATGAGTTAACTTCAATATTTTCTGCTCCTGGTAAATCTCTTGGTAAGATTGTAAAAGGTTTTGCCTCACTTTTTAAGGAATGATTCACTCTTTCTTTAAGGAAGTTATGGATTTTGCATCTATGCTTTGTCCTGTTTTTGATGTGCATTTTTATTTTCATTCAGCAAGGTTCTACACACAAACTCCTTGGTAGAGGATAGCAGTGCCCAGCACACTTTAGACAGAGTAAATATGTACATACTTTGATAGACAACATTTGCTCTTAGCACACACCAGCATCATCGCACATGTATGAGATTTCTAGTGACGTATTGCTTTTAATGGCAATAAAATTGAAAATTATTTAAATATTACTAACATAGATTGGTAATATTAATTTTAGTCTTTGCTAAAACTGGAATACTATGTAATGATCTTGAATATACATTATAAAGTGAAAAAAGCATGAATTACCATGTATAGTCTGATCATTACTAGGAATGCAGTTATCATATGTAAGCATACTTATGTACAAATAAAATAACTTTTGAAAGATTAATGAGAAACTAGCATCATCATCTTTTTCTGGGAAGACTTGTTTGGAATCTGGACACATACCTTTTGTTATGTACTCAATCTTATGAATTTCACAAAGAAACCTTGTATTAACTATTTAGAAATAAATATTTAACACAATAAATAAATATTAAATAAATATTTAAAATACAGTTCTCATAGTGATGATAACAAAAGTGAAATGGCCATTAGATGATGACATTTCTGTGTCTAGAAATGACGTCAACCTGCTAAATAAGATCTAAGTGCTGAAGGACATAAAATTTGCCTCCTAATCCTGTTTTCACTTTGGTCATTTTTATTAATTCCTATATCTCTTTCAATTTTGAGTTATAAATTTTGCTGTTACTTTGGGAATCTCACTACAGTAGTCTGTACTTCCTATCTGTGAATTAGTTTTAAGGTTTTAGAATCATAATTACTGCTTTGAAAATGTGCATTGAGGTGAAGTTTGTTGTCATCTTTGTAATGTCAGTCACAGTTTCTCTGTGGTAGCAGAGTGGAGAGGACTATAAGCCTTTTTAGAATTAGACCCCTTGATGGGGAATGATAGAATTGAGTCCAGTAACACACAGAAGAATGTTTGCCCAGATATGTGGGAGACTGTGGCCCTGCCAACTTGACACATAAAGTTAAGCCTCACACAATGTGAATGGATGGTTTTAAAATTTGGTAGACAAAAATTTTTATGGAAGAGTTTAACTCAAGGGTACTGGTTGGTCATTCACATGAAAGCTGATGTCACTGAAAATGACAATAATGGTAAGTGGAAGGGAGAAAGGGGACAAACACTCAAGTCATTCACCAAGGTGGGGAAATGAAAGAACAGGGGTTTTGTGGAGGAGGTCAATGAGAAAGGGTAGTGGATGTTAAACCTGATAGAGATAGTTCAAGGGGCAAAGAGGAAAAATAGCTAGGGACTGAGAAAGCAGAAAAAAAACAGGGACATTTGCCTTATGTCTAGTTCCTAAGGTAGGAAGGAATTCAGAATTTGTAGTTTCTGGTTTAGATGGTTGTGGGGTGGCAACATCACTACAGCACCAGCAAGCTCCTATTGTAGACAAATCTGGAAGATCCGTTCAGAAAAGAGCTTTGGATGGACAAAGCTGATGACAATGTCTTCCAAGGGCACGGAAAAAACATTTGTAAAGATGGAAAGAAGTAGAAGATGGGCATAGACGCAGGGATGGAAGAAGAGGAAAGCATGAATAAATCTTCTGGAATAAAGGAAGCTTAGATTTCGATGGTGCCAGAGCTGAGCCTGAATGTGAGATGAGGAGGAGAAGGACTTGGCATTGTCAGGTTGGGCTGTTATTGCTGTTTAAAGTTTTTCTGAGTGCCAGAGCCATTGGAGATGGAAGACCTTAGGGCAGCTACTCTCTTCTGTGTGAAGCACACATTGGCAAGGTGTGAGTGGCCCTTTTTTCCCTCTGTCAGGGGAAGAAGGAAGTCCAGTCAAGTAGCTATGGAAACCAATTTTTGGGTTATACATTTCTGATGGCATGAACCAACTTGTGAAAGGATCCCAGGTATTTTGGGAAAGAGAAAACCAAGATTCCAATCTGATTTTCCTAAGTTTTTTTTGTTGAAATTGTAGAACTTTATAGGCTAACTAGACTTAACTGTGCACAAGGTCTCTCAGACTTAAATAAAAAGGGACTTCCCTAATGAAATGTAATAAAAAGGAGAAATTTTATGGGTTTCTAAGATTGACATAAATGGAAGAGCCTAAATACTATCTGATTATAACCTCTGACATGGCTGAGGGTAGTGGCAAGATATCATAATTTCAGGAAAACCATTGAATTATTTGTGAGAACAAAAGGCATTGAACATTAGCACATTTTCCATAGTACCATTAAGATGCAGGGATTACCAATGACACCAGCATGGTTAGAGTCTAGAGTTGAAATTTTTAACAGTACATGTCAGTGATCATAGTAGGGTACCAGTGACCCACTCAGATTTTGTCCTCCTTCCTCACTTCCTGATATTCAGAAGTAGTACTGGCTTCATTTCAACTGAATTTTTTAACACATAGACTTCAAGGTAAATAAATGATTTCTTAATAATAAGGACAAGTGAGTTCTCAAGTCATTAGAGATATAATATGACTTTAATGATATCCCAAGCTGGTGAAGTGCTTTGTATTAATTATAACAACATTTCAGTTCAAATGAAGTCAACCCCAGCATCAGTGGCAAATATCTAGGCCTATGCCAGGAAAATAACACACATTGTCCACAGTTGCCTTAAACATTATGGGTGCAATCCTAACTAAAATATGGTAGAAATTTGATTTTTGTTTCTGTCTTACTAATGAGCTTCCGAAAGTCCTGAAATGTTTGTTCCAGAGTGCATTGTCTCTTGCCATGGTTAATACCATTTTTCTCATTTTATCTTGTCTGTGTTCTGTTAACCTTCCATATGGTCTCTGCTAGTGTGGACTGGGCCTGCACCTTATTATATTTTCAGGCACTTCAATCACTGTTTTGATATTTGTACAATGTGGATTTCAGGTATCACTAGCGCTTTATTTTATTTCTAGTTAGACATATTGATTTCAGGTTGTGCTTCCTTTAGAGTGGTATCTATTTAAATAATTTATCTCAGGATAATGAATTTTGCTTGTATTCTTACGGACCTGGATCTTTTCCTGCATGTGTGTACATGTCTGTGTGTTTCATGTGTGTTCCAATTTCATAGAAATAAAATTTGATTTTGCTTTCTGCTGTGATAAGAACGAAGGTGATTCTTTTGGTCTTTTGGTAGAAAACATAGTTTATAGATAGAAATCTGATTTACAACCATTAATTATAAACTTCACCCAAATATTTTTCCTGTGAGACATTATTAAACATTTTTTCTTGAGTATATTTTTCTGTGGGCTATATGACCTTTTTTTTTGTAAAGATGTTATTGTGATAAAAACAATGCAGCAATGTATAGAGATGTTCGGTATACAAGTTCTTGAATTTTTGTAGATGTATACATCTATTTCTGGTTGTCCAGAGTTAACCACTACTCTGACTTTAATCACTACAGCAAAGTTTAGTCTGTTTCTGAATTTCATGTAACATAACTTCATGTGCTATTTTCTAATTGAGTTTTTGGCTCAATGTTATATTGTGGGAGTCATCCTTGCTCCATGCATCAGTAGTTCCCTTTCTTCCATTGCTCTGCCAAACAGTTTTCAACCTTGTCAGGACTGACATTTTGGGCTGTGTTAATCTTTGTGGTGGCATCTCTCTGTGCATTGTAGGGTGTTTGACCACTGGTCTTGGGCTGCTAGCACTGTGAAAGGCACTGAGGAAAACCTCATTACATCACAGCCACGGTTCCTGTACTTATACATTTCTTAGTTAAGAACTAACTCATTAAACAAATTACACTAACAAGCAATATTTGAATTTCTCATAAGCATTGTAAAGCAATACAGATGTCAAGATTTAGTCAATTTGGATAGTCAGTGATCCTTCCCTGAGGAAATGAGAGATAAGACAAGTTTTTACTAAGTACACACTCATGAAGGAAATGAAGAAGTGAAGATACAAGGAGAGTTTATACATAGCATTCTTGTTTGAAGAACTTAATGTGTTTGATTATGAATGAAGGTCCATGAGATGAAGGTGAGATCAAGTGAGAAAAGGAGCAGAAAGTGGCCAGATTGGGTAAGATCCTGCAGAGTATGGTGTGGAAACTGGACTTTACCCTAATCACGATAGGAAACATAAAATTTTTTTTCTTCAGGAAAGCAATTTGGCTTAAATTTGTTTTGTAAAACTCACTATGAGTTGTGCACATTGAATGAGTTGGAAATGGCCCATGGTTTCCCAACTGTGACATGATATCTAAAAGTTGGTCTGCGTGTGGCTTCTTCAAATGAACCTGTTTGTAGAAACTGTTCTTGAAAAACAATAATGGGAGCGGAACTCAGAAATTTTGTTTTCCTGTTGATAAAATCAGATTGCATACATTCCTGGTCATTTGAAAAACAATAATTTAAGTACAAAGGTTTTCAAGGAAGGACAGCAATCCCTGAGATCATTCAAGGCTTCATGGAATGGCACTGCCTGTCAACATTGTTCAGATAGAAACTGAAAGCAAAGAAGAGCTGCTTGTGTAATAGGCAGATTTCTAGGCAATCACCTGCTTTTCTGTCTCCCAAAAGAATAGCCCAATTAAACAATATGTAAATCCATAGCAGACTGTGTAAAAAATTTTAGACAATTAAAGCAATATCTAAAAGGTAGTTTGGAGACTCTCTAGACCACTGAGTTCTACTGAGAGTCACCCACATTTCATGGACCAGAAATATTTCATGTTATACATAGTGGATGTTACTTTGGAAATTCATCAAAGTCTTAGAGCCTTCAAAATGTGTGGTTGAATTGTATCTGCATGGCCCTGTTTCCAAAGCAGGGGTGGCCAGGCTCTGTTTTAATTCTCTAGGTTTTTTATACCTCCCTTTCTTATAGTAGAATATATGCTGGGAGATGATGTAGAATGCCAGGTGCCCTTGGCTCACACCTAGCTACTTGGGTGTCTGAGTTTGGGAAGATCACAGTTTGAGACCAGCTTGGGGAGAAAAGTTCATGAGACTCCCACTTCAAAGGAAAAAAGCTTACTTTTCCCACCAGAGACTAAATTTGCCTGTTTGTAAACTTTATGAAAAAACCAAAAATGTATGTATTTCTACTGTGTCCAGTTGTTTTACTTAACATTGTGACTGTGAGTTGATTCTTGTAATTGTATTTACTGTACCTTGATTATTTTCATTGTCATATGACATTCAATTGTCCAGTCATGCCATAATTTATTTAGTTATTCTACTGTGGATGGACATTTGTGTTACTTTCAGTTTGGAGTTATTATTCATACTTTTAAGATGATACTATGTATTTCTTATGCATACCTTTCTATATTTTTCTGGATGTTTGGTCAGGAGTGATACAATCAGGTCACAGGGAGCTTATATTCAACTTAAGTGTATGATTCCACAACATTTTGTTGAGTGTACACATCTTGAAACTTCTAATAGTTTCCAAAACAGAAATAGCTTTTTGAGAGGAATATTACTAGTTGAAATAAATTGTGTATATTCAGTGATTGTGCTCCTTCATAGTGAATTTTTGTATTTGTTTGGAAATGATGTACCCATGAAAGCCAGCAATGTTTTATGTGGATAATCCTTATTGTAAGAAGAAATTTCTGATTCAACAAGTTCTTTTAACATCACAAGAGCAAGATGGCTAGAAAGAAGAGAAGAGGAAGAGGACAAATAGAAGGAATGAGATGGGTAAAGAGAGTTGAAGGGTGTGGGCTTTGCCATCTTCAGTGAAAGATGTTGGCATGTAATCTCAGCCACAAGCAGGTCTCATGGCAAAATCTTCAGTGTTCTTCAGTTATGAGGCATTGTTGTTGTTCTCCAAGGGTGTTCATTGTCCCCATAGTCTGTGAAGGAGTTTTCTTGAGCAGCTGTGTTACTCACTGACCCAAATCTGAAGTCCAGGTTCAGGGCTGACGTACCATGGTCTAACACAGCATTCAGGACAACCTGAAATCTTGGACCCACCAGCAAACCTTGAGTAATTTAGAGCCTTGGTTATTTCCTACGTTTGGATTGGTTAGAATTCTGTTTTCCTTGGATTGTACTATGTTCTTTTTAATCAACATAAATGCTGGTTTTGAAGACCACAAAATGCTAAACATGTCAAATGTGAATCTGAAGCTTCTGCTAGCAGAGTCTGCATAACCAGATATAAAAGTCAGAAATTTAAATTTCCTTTAACCTAAAATATACTGTCCTTGAAAAAATTTGGACACATGCATTAAAGGGCAATTCCAGTAGTGGGATTAATAGTAATCTAAGTACATATTTACCAACAAGACCCATCATGATTGTTTCTTTACTGAAGGGAAGACATCTAGCCAACAGTCATTTTAATTTCACAGATTGACAATTGGGATAAAAGGTGAAGATGCCCTCTCCATTGCCCTTATTTACCAGACACTGAATCTGTTTCTGGGGATGGAGATCAGAGCAAGCTGAGGAACGACCAGGAGTCTAACCTATACCCCCTGGTAGGGCCAATGGTGGCCTTCAATGATGTGGCCTAAAGCAAATAGTTAGGGGTGGATGAGGGAAAAAAGCACAGTCAACTGTGCACAGGGGCACAGGGGGACCTCTGTAACTCTCAGGGAGTGTTACAAGGTACAATTTATGTTTCATTAATTTCACAAATATGAAATTCTAGCATCTAGTACCCAGTGTATAGGGGTGGTTTCTTTCTTCCTGCAAGTATACATCATGAACACATTACATCCTCCTTCCTCCTCAGGCCCTTTGCAAGGTAATTGCTGACTCTAGGGCAGGCTTTCTCTTTAATGGACTGGACTTCACTGAGATAGTAAACAGGTGAGAGACTTATTTCAGTCAGTTCACCACACATTTTGTGCAGTATCAATTACCTATTCTTTTTTTTGTCTACATTTCTCCATGCCCAGCCATATTTGAAGTGTTTATTTTGCATTAAGCTTCATATCACAAGGGCTACTGCCTCTTTCTCCTGCTCAGGACTTCTCTAAAACTATACATCTTGACCCTAAGAAACAACTCTTCCTTTACTCTCAGATTTGTCTCAGCTGGGGAAACTAAAAAGATTTCTGACCTGACTCTACTAAGAACCTGTCTTTCCAGGACCCCATGCTGACCTGAATATCATAAGGTTTATGCTCCATCTCTTTACAATGCTGATGTGAGAATGAGACTCATTCTGTTTGGGGTACCCACTATACTCCCAAAGCTGAAAACATTTAGAAGCAGCCAAAAATCATCTTCTTAGGCAAGGTGCTCAATGAATTTTCAGAGTTAGAAATTCGCCAACTTCTTGGGACACAAAACATCAGAATTCCAATTACACTAGCACTTACTTTTAACCTCTATCACTTTAGAAAAACATTCTAATCACAACTCTTCGCTGGCCCTGTATTTTATTACCAATATGGCAATAGATTCCTCTGTATTTAGACTTACTGAACGTGATATTTAAAAACATTCTTCTTGTAGCAATTATAAACCATGGGTGGTGAAGGAATGATTCCTAATTTAGTTTTTCCTTTATTATTATTATTTTATTTGAATACCTAAGTGTTAATAGTATCATGATCATAGAGATTTTCCGATTGCTCTGTGTTGTGTAACAGGCTTTTTCAAAATCAGTATGTGTTTCAGGGAATAAAATTTCAAAACTATTTGTGAGTTTCATAATTTCTGGTTTCAACTCAAGTAAATCAATAAAAAGTCATATTTTAGTTCAGAGGCTAATATTGTAAATAATACAAATGTACATAGTGCTAAAACTCTTTTAGAAAATAATGCCTAATTTGTAGCTTTATGTCATTTGGGGGTCTAGAGATGTTGGTTCATTTTTTCCAAGAACTTTGCTAAAACCAGTTTGTGGCTCACTAAAGCTTCTGGGATGTCTGCATTGTTGGATAATGTTTGACTTTTTTTCCTTTTTAATGAAAGAAATGCACACACACACAAACACACCAGTTCATGGAGAATTGATCATCAGAAGTAACATCCTGCTTTCTCCTCTGGGGTACCCTTAATGACAAACCACCTTCCTAATATTAAAGTTTGATGACTTCAGGTTTGTGAGCTCTCTAATACCTGTGAAATGGACAAAAAGAAACATTGTGTGCATATGACTTTACAAATGAGACCTGATAAGGCTTTACAGTGAGCACTATCTGTCTAACAGTGTGACCTGGCCCAAGAGTCACAATTTAAATATTCTTCAACCTTAAATGGACCACCCCTGCTAGATGTTCCAAATATGTAAAGGGAGCACTTTTTGAGGTATGGGATAATAACAATGCAATTTCATATGTTTTCAGAACATCAAGTCACATGGCATGGATCGTGGAGGGGTCACACCAGCTGATCCATGTTAAGGTGTTCCCAATATATTGGATCTTAGGAAGAAGAATAAGTCTCTTTTATGTCATTGGAGTAATCTTTAGGGATCTATCTATCCATCTATCTAATTATTATATAATATTATTGTGAATACAATATATAAAGAATATATATAATGCATTTATATATAGAATATGTATAAAGAAAAAAATGTAAATAAATTTGCACAAAATTATAGAGGTTGAAAAGTTTCACAATGGCCATGTGCAAGCTGGAGTGTCAGAAGATAATAGTGATGACTTAGTCTAAGAAGTAGGAAGTGGGAAACCTGAAAATCAGGGAGAACAACTATACAGGCTTAAGTTTTACAGAAAAGGCCCTAGAGCTACAAGGGCCACTGGTTCAAGTACCAGTTTCCAAAGGCCAAAGATTGTGATGTTGAAGGGCAGTTGCAATAGGAAACAAACCTCATTCAGAAAGGATGAATCAGGAAGACACTGTTTTTCCCATCTTCTGCTTGTCTGTTCCACCTGTGCCCTCAGTAAATTGGATATTTCCTGCCCCCATTAAGGACAGAGCTTTCCCTTTCAGATCACTGCCACATACCTTTATAGATATACACAGAATCATGCTTTACCATTGTTCTGGTCATCCCTCAACACTGTCAAGTTGACACCAGAATTAACAATCACGTGTATGAAAGATGCCCCTGAAGGAAGGATGACCAGGACTCTTAGCATCATGCCTCATGGTGTGCCTCTGGTTATCAGCAGGGATTTTGCACAAGGCTTACCCTATCTTATCTGGGGGGGACAAGAATGGAGTTATGGTGGATTGGTGTTATGGTTGCATGTGAAACATCCTCCTAAGATGCATGTGTTAAAGGCTTGGTTAAAAGATGACAGGTTTTTGAGAAGTGATCTGATGCTAAAGGACTCTGACCTAATTAATGGATTAATCCCTCAATGGATTTATAATATGATGGCATACTGGGACTTGGTGGAAACTAGAAGGTGGGGTCTAGTTGGAGGAGGTAGGTCACAGGTGATTTGACTTGGAAGACATAACTGACCACATCCTGTCTCTCTCTGCTTCCTGCCCACCATGAGTAGAACAGCCTGTTCTGTCACCATGAGGTTCTACCACACCACAGGTCTATAGCAATGGAGCCAGCTGACCATGGACTGAACACTCTGAAATTGTTAGTCCAAGTAAATCTTTCCTCCATTAAAATTGTTCTCTCAGGTATTTTCTACAGTCACAAATGTTCCCATGAACATAGCTGGACATGAGTGGAAGAGGGGTTAGGAGAACTGTCAGGACCTCTTGGAAACTGGCATGAAGAAACTTTGGGTTTTTATAAAGTCACATATGATATTACCATCCCAGTGTCCTCATTATACCTGATGCTCTGACAATCCCTAAATATTCATCCTATAAATTAAAATCCTTGATAATTTCAGTTTCCTCTTTAAGTCCTGTGCTCTTACACTAAGACCACATTCAAGGAACATTGTCCTCCTCTGGTGTAACCTTTTGCTATGGTCTAAACATTTGTGTTTGGCCCAAAATTCTTCTGTTGAGATCCTACCCTCAAGGTGATAACATTAGGAGGTTACATCTTTATAAGATGATTAGATCAAGACAGTGGACTCTTCATGAATGAGATAAATGTCCTTATAAAAGAGGTTTTGTTCCTAACCCTTTTGTTTCCTAGGACAGTTTACAGTGAAAAGACAGTCTATGAAGTAGTGGGTTCTCACTAGGCACAGAGTGTGCTGATAACTTGATTTTTGAACTTCCTGACTTCAAAAACGGTAGGAAATAGTTCTTGATTGGCCACCCACTCTATTGTATTTTGCTACAGCATTTCAAATGGGCTAATATCCTCACTCAAGTTTGTCAGGTTGTATAACATGGCTAACCCACCAAGCAATGGTAAGCTAGATCTGTAAAGCTATGTTTTTTCTTCTTTATTTCATTTACTTAATTCTTATGACTCAATTAATTGGCAATATCCAACATGCTTTTACTTTCGCTTTGTTTTTACTGTTTTGTCACAGTGGTTATGCTCTGATTCTAGAAAGTCACAAGCCCATGAATCATCCCTGAAAGGCCATTATTCCAGCTGAAGAGATGTATTCAGAATTCTGAACTAAAGCAACTTCAAGTCTGTTCTCCTCTAGAAGGGTTGGCATGTCTGCAAGTTTGTGGTCCTTCAACAAGCTTTGAATAGTATGATAGGAAATGAGACTTTCCGCCTGAGAATTTCCACTAGGCCTCCAAGCTGTGTAGTCTAAACAAGTACACATCTAAAAGAAGATGCTGGATAATTGTATACGGAATTGTGTTAGGAAAACTTCATTTTAGCCAATTCAAGTCTCATTAATTTCTATTAATTTAATAAATCATTTAACAATTTTTTCTTTCCAACTATTATATTCTTCTAGTTTAGACTTACAGAATATAGCTTTGAATGATATTTTTCCTTGTACAAGTTACCTTCTATAGAAGCTAGAAGCTAGAATCCAAATATATTTTTCTTCTATAATAACAATAATAATAATTTGTCTTCCATCAAAGAAAACTCCAGGATGCATTGGCTCACTTCTGATTCCCCAAACTCCTTCACAAATTGAAGAGAAAGGACTTCTCAACTCATAAGGTCAGCATTATCCTGATATCAAAACTAGTCATGCATACTATAAGAAAAAAAGACTGTATGAACATAAATGTAAAACCCTCAACACAATATTATCAAATCAAATTCAGGTGCACATTAAAAGGATATTTCACCATTATCATGGAGACATTTATCACAGGAACACAAAGATGGTTTCTCCTTCTGAATGAAGAAGAAAATCATATGGTGTTCTTAATATATGGAAAAAGACATTTGGGAAAATTCAACATTCTTTTATGATAAAAACTCTTAAGTTAGGAGAACATACCTCAACACCAAAAGGCCATAAATTAGAAGCTTATAGCTGAAATCAAGCTCAATGGTGAAAAGTTAAAAGCCTTTACCATTAGATCAGAAAGGAGTTTTACTGCTCCCACTTACCATTTCTGCTCAATATAGTAGCACTGGTTGTAGCCAGAGCAATTAGGCAAAAGAAAGAAAAAGCATGTGAGTTGAAAAAGAGGAAGTTACATTATCCCTATTTAATGATGACTCGATCTTGTATATAGAAAACTCTGATGCACTAACATTGTTAGAACTAATAAATGAATTAAGTAAAGTTGCAGAATATAAAATTGATATATGAAAATTGATAGTGATTCTATATACTTAACCAGAAATTATCTGAAAAAGAAATCAAGAAAACAATACTGTTTTTAATAGCTACAAAAAATAAAATATTTAAGAACAAATTAAACAAAAGAAGTAATAGATATGTGCACTGAAAGAAACTGAAGATGACAAAATTAAATGGAATGATACTTTGTCTTCATAGATTGGAAGAATTAATATTGTTAGACAATGTCGAAAGTGAACTAGACATTTAATGCAATGTGTATCAAAATTATTTTTAACAGAAATTTAAAAAATGATCTTCAAATTGTACAAAACATTAAAAATTCTGAATAGCTGAAGCCATCTTGAGCAAAAAGAGCAAAACAAGAAGCATTACATTCCCTGACTTCAAAATATGCTATAAGCTACAATAATCAAAATAGCACAGCCCATCACTGGAATCAAAACAGGCACCAAGACCAACAAAACAGGTTTTAGAGCTTAGAAATAAATACACACTTTCATGATCAATTGTTTCCAGCACAGATACCAAGAATACACAATAAGGAAAAGATAGTCTCTTCAGTAAATTAGTGTTGGAACAAATGCATATCCACATGAAGAATGAATTACATTTTTATCTTATGACACATATAAAAAAGTAGACAAAAATTAAATGTAAGACTTGAAACTACAAAACTATGTAAAGAAAAAATAAGTCTGAAGCCCCATGTCATTGGTCTAGGCAGTGATGCTTTTCATCTGAACACAAAAGGAGAAGCAAATGGGATTTGCATCAAACTATAAACATCTGCACAGCCATGAAAATAATTAAGAGAATGAAGAGAAAACAGGGAATGAGAGAAATTATTTGCAAGTCATACACTTGATAATGTGTTAATTTTCAAAATATGTAAGGAACTCAAACAATTAATATAAAAAAAAGAAATTGAAAGTGAGTAGAGGGCCTGAATAGATATTTCTCAAAGGCAGACAAATGACCAGCAGATATCTAAAAAGATGCCAAAAATTTCTAATCAACAAGAAAATGTAAATTGAAACCACAATGGAATTACCACCTCACACCTATAAGAATGACTATTAAAAAAATAATGAAAGGTAACAGTGTTAGAGAGGTTGTGGAGAAAAGGGAACTCTTGAACACTATTGATGGAACTAAGAATGAGCACTGTCATTATGGAAAACACATGGAGGTTCTTGAAAAAATTAAAGTAGAATTACCATATGATCCAGCCCCCCATTACTGGATATATCCAAAGGAAATTAAATCAGTATGTTGAACAGATGCATGCACTCTCATATTCATTGAAACACTATTCACAATAGCTACATGTAAAATTAAGTTAAGTGTCAATCAATGGATAAATGTACAAAGAAAAGATGATATATAAGCAAAACAGAATGCCATTCATCCTTAGAGAGGGAGGAAGTCTTATCACTTGTGACCATGAATATCAGCGGAAAGGACATTATTTTAAATGAAATAATTTAGGCATAAACAGATGAATACTGCATGATCTCATTTACATGTCAGTGGATACCAGGGCTTTGTTTGGGGCTGAGGGCACAGTTAATGGTCAAAGGATAAAATGAAAATTCAGTTAAGAGAAATATGTCCAAGAGATGCATTTTAAAACATGGTGAGTACATAGTATTGTTGAAAATTGCCAATAGTTGATTTTAAGTGTTCTTACCACAAAAAAGTGTTGAGGTAAAATATGTTAATTAACTCGATCTAGGTATTCTATAATGCATACTGTAAATATGTATATTTTGTCAATTAACAAAGTTTTAAGAATGAAACAGAATAGTAATTAAAATAATAGTCATCAATTAATATTATATATTAAGACATAAGATATTAAAGATATCAAATTTTTATTAAGATTAAAAGCCTAACAGAATTAACAAGCATTGTATAATTCATTTCTAGAATTTTCTCTGTAGCTTCAGGAACAAAAGAAAAAAGAAAACTGAAAGAGAGAGAAGAACGATTGGCAAGAAAGAACTTTATTTGGGCTTAGGGTAGACACACAAGTCTCCTCTCATGTCACCCATGTCTGTGTCTCAGGAAGTCCAGATTACTGTGTATAGCTGGGTTCAATTCTAGGAATGACCAAATTGCTTTCAGTATTTTAAAAATATGTATTTCAGATTTTTTGGACATGCTTTTAAAATATGACATACTTTAGTTTTAAATATTGTATGATTCTGTTTTACAAAATCAGGTCTTGGCAACTCAGGCAGAGATTATATTTTTCTAACTTCTTAATCATATTCCATGTGATTAAGTTTACACATGGAATATAACCAGAAACAGGTGCATATTACTTGTGGGTCTGGACTAGAGATCTCTGAGGCATTATTCAATCAGTCTTTTTTCCTACTTAGTCAGAATATTAGATGGTGGCAATCAATCTTTGATCTTACAGAAGAATGCAATGCCTTAGTGTAGGGAACAAGAAGATGGCAAGAATCTGAATCCCTCAAAGAATGAAGTTGTGTGAATACTTCCACTCAATTCTAGAGGAGTGGGATGAAAAAAGGTCTTCCAAGCTGTAGCAACAGACTTCTAAATGATCTCTATCTCAAATACAATCACTTCATTCTCTCTCTTCTCTCCTCAGAGGGATGGAACTCAGACACAGCTCTTAGCATATCCAATAACCTTCAAAGTCTCTACCTCACTGTGGAATAAAGTCCATGAACAGGGTCCTATTGACCTTTCTATTTATCTTCAATGAGCCTGTTCCACTGGTGCACTGAATCCTGACTGTTTCCCAACATTTAGCCCTTACCATTGTGTATTTGCTGCCCTAAAATCTTTTTTAAAATTCTGAGTATTATTCAAGATCCAATGGAGATGCCACCTCCTATATGAAGGCAGCTATACTGCCTGAAAGTATACTTAATTGTTGCTCGGGTAGAGACCACACAATTTTTTTGTATCATCATCTTAACATACATGACTTTTTGCCATGTTTAAAAATACTTGTTGACCTAAAAGTATACACTGACTAAAGTAAGAACCTTTTTTGTTCATCTTTACTCAGTAGCAATGGACCCTACTTCCCTTAAGTGTTACAGGAAAAAAAGCATCACTCAATTAAAAAAATACCAAATAGAGACAACTTCTAAAAATTGACACACTAATTTCACAAAATAAGTGTATATTTTAACTCTGAAATTAGAAAGTGATGACACAAACCTCTATCAAACATACATTCCAATAAAAATGTGATTAGTAGGTTTGCATACCATCCAAAAGGAATGAGGGGATTAAAAACATTTCAGTTTGAAATCATCTTCTAGTATTGTGTGCAATGTAACAACTTTCTTTGATAACAATATAAAAATGAATCTCTGATATTTAGCTACTGGTATTTGGCTATCATGTTTTTGTTAAAGAACACACAAACATACTAGTGAAAATGGAATGAAAACTCTTGAATCTTTTCAAGTGACTCAGTACATTCTAGGTAGAGAAATATAGCCAATGAAACTAAGTCCGTGATAGTTCTAATAACACCAACAACATAGAGCTATTCTTGTCCACCCAAAAGGCAGCTTATGTATCAAAAGAGTAATTTGATTACATAGTTTTCTATTCTGTAGTTTAACAAAGTAGAAGAAACCTTAAATTCATATAACCTTATTTTTTCCAAATCATTTAAATATGTGAAGTAGGCAAACAGAAGTTACAAACAAGAAACTCAGAAAATATTTGGAGCATCTGTCAGTTTAAAAAATTTGCTACTGGTTATGATTCTTTGCTTGTTTTTAATAATGGCAACTGCTCTGTCACTAACTTATTCACCATCTTGTGCTTGGTAGGAAGGCGCTCTTCTACCACTAGTAACCGTTTTGAATGCACCCAAAATATGTAAACTCCAGGTCCCCACGATCTAGACCAACTCTAGTGAAAAAAGAAAAGTAGCAATTACATCTGGAATGTAAAATTGGAGGATGTAATTTTATTGTCAGTGAAAAGTGTTGATGTTAACAACAAGCACTAGGGGGAGAGAGAGAGAGAGAGAGAGAGAGAGAGAGAGAGAGAGAGAGAGAGAGAGAGAGAGAGATTGAGAGATTGAGAGACTGAGATCAGCAAAAAAATTAAAAGTCCTCTTGCCCCTCCCCCAAACCAAGGGATGGACGTTGAAATTCAGCCTCAAATCACTGTGTTTGTAAATCTCTGTAGGGGCCAAAGTCACTTAATAAACGTGATGTACACGGAGAGAAAGGCCATGAACCCGGATTTCTGGAAGCAGGTGTGGAGGGACAAGGATTTGAGGAACTGGCCTTAGCTACTCACTTAAGTCTCCAGTTCGGTTTAAAAAGATGAAAATCCCGGAAGAGACCATGTACTTTCGATTTTGCTTCTCTGCCTCCCAGCTCTGCTCAAGGATATGACTTTAGGTTCCGGTTTGCTTTCAGCTTTTCAGAATACTGGGTTTCCAAGCCAGAATCTGAAGAGGAGCGATAGGGAGGAAGGGTGGCTGAGACCTTGTAGGACTGCAGGTCCTGGGCCAGGTACAGTATTGCATTCCCAGCGCACAGCAACCCGGGTGCAGACCCGGGCCAGGTGCATGGGGCGGAAGGAGTGGGGAGGCCCGTGCCACGTGGACCCCACCTTTGCCGGGAGCCTCAGCGCCCCCAGGATGCTCTGCTCCTCTGCCCTCATCTACTACGGCTGTGACAAAGAGCCCTGCGTGGCCTCCGAGGGGTGCGTCCCACCATCCTTTGTAGAAAAGCGGGAGGAAGCTGCATGGGTTTCCTCCTCCCGTTTTCTCTTCTCATCCTCCCACATTTCCTGGCTGCAGCCTGCTGAGCACTGGAAAAAAACAAAACAAACAAAAAACCGAGAAAGTAGATGGTTTTGACTGAGGACTCTCAGTGGGAGACCGGGGTGGAATTCAGGTAGAAGAGCTTATGCAGCATCACCAGCTTTCAAAGATACAGAAGCAAGCATAGTTCCAAGAGTGACAGAGGAGGTTGGTTGTTATCAGCCACTGTTGCTGCAGGGAAGAAAATCACAAGCCCTGCTCTCTGAGAACAGTGGGGAAGCCATAATGCTTCCCTGTAAAGAGATGCAAAATAAATAAATGAAAGAGAAAAGAAAAAAGTAGAAAAAGACAGTTAAGAGAAAATATAAATCTTCAGATAGTTTTCTGTATTGACCACAAATAAGATTCTGAAGATTCTACAGAGCTGGCTTTATATGAAATAATTCACTTGCAGGCTTTCTCATCTGCTGCTACTATTAAATGGTTTAAACCTGTTGTTTATATCACATTGTTTCTAAATACGGTGTTCCATGCAACCAAGTGAAAAATGCTAATAAATTCCTTTCACTTTCAGGTTCAATTTTTTTGCTCCATTTCCTTTGTAAGAAAGAAAAAATAAGTCCTCAGTTTGTTTTCAACTTCTATAAAGCAGCAGTACAAAAGAGGGAGGAGGAAAGGATGAGTGGGGAAGAGCTGGAGTCTTTCTTTTTACCAGCAACTGATGAAATCAAAGTGTTCAACCTCAGGCCCAAACTCCTTAGCTTTCAATGTCAGGTCCAGTCATTCACTCCTATATGACAAATGAAGAGACATGGTGTGTTAGGGTACAAATGTTAGGGTACCTTTGAGGCTTGCAGCCCACTCAGCCTGAAACTGGCCATGGCTAACATGACCCAAGCCACCACTTACTGGAACTAAGGGGGTGGGATGGTTTCTGGGAACAGGGACTGTTTCTGGTTAATCTTGCTAAAACGGTATGTGAGTCAATGAGTTAAGACACCTGGTGTTTACCAAATTCCTGATAAATAATCTTCAAGTAATCTTGCCCCACCACCAAGATGTGGGTGATATCAGAAATATGTGACCCCAGGGACCATAAAAATTGCTGTGTGACCGTGACTAGTGTCTAAAAAAATATAAAAGCAGCCTGAAGTTTGTATTCGGGGTCCATGTTGATACCCACTGCGTTGGGCATATACCCGGACCCCAGCTGGCTGGAAATAAACCTCACTTTGTGGCTTACATTATCGTGTCTTTTGTTCCTCTGAGGGGTGGTCAACCTCGGACCCCAACAGGTGCAGAAAAGAAATTTCTAGAGAAAAGAAATTTATGACACTACCTGAAACACCCTTGGGAAGAGGCAAAGGAAGCACTTCAGCCCATCTTTTGCCATCTTTTCCAACTTTGTGCTACTGACAAGAGCTTTAGCTGTAAACAGACAAAGAATTAGGGTAGATGCTGAAAGGTATACATAGTTAAACAGTCCCAGTTACAGGTGACCTGGTTGGTCATTACCTCTGTTCTGGTTCTCTGGACAAGTTGTTTCTGCCGTCATCACTTAAGGGGAGCGTCCATGAGATGATTACTCCTGCTCCATGGTTCTAAGCAATTGTCCTCATTTGGGGATTGTCTGTCCTCAAGGTTTAACTATTTTTTAGGGATAGTTTCAGTCCCTTGTCATAAAGATGTTATCAATCGTTCCTGTCCTTCCTTGATTCCAAGGTGGATGCAGGAAAGACTGGCTCAGAGCAAAGGACAGCAGGTACAAAATGGAGACAGAGATGCCAAGGTTTTCTCCTGCTTTTAGTTAATTTGTGGGTCTCAGTAAGAGTCAGTGCTTTTCAACAAAAGCAGGTTAAGTAACTTTTACACTTAGACTTGAGTTTAAAACTTTTAATTTATGATTGAAAGTGGAATATGAGGAATGGGGAGGTGAGGGAGATGATAGCCTGGACTGCAGGGTTCAGTTGATGGATTAGTTGCTATTATTTAAAAGCTGGTTACTATGGTTTGCAACTCCATTTTTTATTGTTTGAATGATTTAAGATATTGATTCATTTCAAATAGTTATTAGCTCATATTTTGGGGCACACATGTATAAAGATGTACTTTGGTGACTATGATAACCAAAAAGGGTAAAGAAGAACATTTTAAAGAATTAAGGTTTTTATATATTATTGAAATTAAACTCATATAAATTCAAATTAGTGTTATAACTTTAGGGTATCAAGTATGATTCCCATGGTTACTCAAGAGAAAATAGCTATAAAATATGTGTAAAAGGATATGAGAAGGCATTAAAACATTTCACTAATAACCTTCAGCTAAATAACAAAGAGACAATAGTACGGAAAGTGAGGGACATGAAAGCTATAAGGCATATGGAAAACAGTGGTGAAGTGGCAGAAGTTCCTCCTTGTCAGTTTTTACTTTAGGTGGTGGAAATGAATTAAATGCCATAAAAGAAAGTGAGAGATCAGTAGTGTGGATAAAAAATTGTGATCCACCATATGCAATTTTCAAGAGACTCAATTTAGAGCCAAAGACACAAATAGGTTGAAAGTTAAAAGAAAGAAAAAGCTGTTCAATGCAAATATTAACCAAAAACCCCAAAAAGCAAAAAGCAAAAGGGTGGCTATACTAATGCCAGTCAAAATAGTCTTTAAATATAAAATATACAGAGACAAAAATACATTATAAATTATTGAAATGTTTAATACAGAAAGTATGACAATTATGAATATTTATGTGGCAAATAACATCAAAATATATGAAGCAGAAATGTAGTGAAAATAGTTCTTCAGTAGTAGTTGGGTACCTTTCCAAGCAACTTTCAGTGTCAGATAGAACTATCAGACAGAAAATACAGGGCACTTGAGGACATAAGTAACACAGTAAACACACTAAATTTAACAGAGAACAGTCTATTTTTTCAAAAATCTTTTAAAAATTATCATATTACTGTTGTACTGGGGGAACATTGTGACATTTACAGAAGTCCTTACAATATATCATAGTTGAATTCATGCCCTCCATCATTCTCCTTTATCCCATCTCTCTCCCCCCATTCCTGAAATAGTTTCAACAATGTCTCATTTTTCCATTTTTATACATGAGTACATATTTCCACTACATTCACTTCCTACACCTTTTCCTTATATCCTCCCCACTCTCACTGGTACCAGCCACCTAGACAGGACTTGTTCTTTCCTCCTATTGTCAATTTTTAAAAATAAATGACATTTTTGTTTATTTAAGATACCTATACAGGGAGATTCATTATGACATTTCCATGTATATATGCATTATAACCCAAATTGATTGATCCCCTCTATTTTTCTCCTTTCAACCATAGTCGCCTTCTTATGGTGATTTCAAGAGGTTTAAAAATTTTATATTCATTCTTGAGTAGAAAATATATCAACCATATTCACCTTCTTAACTTCCTTTTTTCCCCTCCCCTCTCTCATATGTGACCTCCCCTTAGTGTGACCTGTTTTTCATAATATTGCTTGTATTTGTATTGGACCTATATTCCACGTATGAGAGAAAGCATTTGGTGTTTGGCCTTTTAAACCTGGATGAGTTCACTTAAGATGATGCAGAACAGTCTATTCAACAACAAAAAAAAAATTATTCTTCTTAAGTGGCCTGTTTTTCAGGATAGGGCAAGCATTAGTCCACAAATTAAATCTCAGTCAATTTAAACATATCATACAAAGTCTATTTTCTAGCAATAACATTATAAAGGTAAAAATTTATTACAAAAGAAAAACTGGAGAGTTAATTAATTTGTGAAAATAAAACAACACATTTTAAACAACCAATGGATTAAGAAGAAATCACAGGGAGAAATTATAAACTACTTTAAGATAAATTATAACAAAAACAGACCATGCCAAAATTGTGAGATGCAATAAAAGCACTTTTAAGGGAGAAATTTGTAAATAAATTAAAAAAAGAAGAATGATCTCTGTTCAAGCTTGAAAAAAGACGAACAAGCTAAGCCTAATGCAAGCAGAAGGAAATAAACTGTAAAGATTAGAAAGCTAGGCATGAGTGGCACATTTCTATTGTAATCCCAGCATTCAGGAGGTAGAAGCAGGAGGATTGTGAGTTTGATGCCAGCCTCAGCTAAATAGTGAGGTCATGTCTTTAAAAAATCCAAAACAAAATATTAGACATAAACAAAAATAGAGAATAGAAAGATTATAGAGAAAAATCGACAAATTGATACCAATTCTTAACCTTTTCAAAAAAATTGAAGAGGAGGCAATACATACTTTATACTCATTCTATGAGGCCAGTATTACCTTCTTCTGTGGTTTGGATAGGTGTCTCTCAAAGGCCCAGGTGATGGGGGTTGGCCCCCACAAACCCATGGTCCTACTGGTAGCAGATGGAGTCTTTAGGAGATAGGTCCAGTGGATGGAAATTAGATTATTAGGAGGGTGCCTTGTAGGTGATTTTGGGACCCTGACTTCTCCCTTTCCTTTCCCTTTCCTTTCCCTTTCATTTCCTGGCTGGCATGAGATGACCAGTGTCCTTTGCCATACATTTCCACCATGATAAAGTGCCTAATCACAAACCTAAAAGCAATGGACAAACTGAACATGGACTGAAACCTTCAAAACTGCGATCCAAAACAAACCTTTCCTCTTTTTAAGTTGTTTATGCCAGGTATATATTAATGGAATGCTGACTGACATACCCTGATATGATAGCATATAAAACATTGTAAATACTTATATAAAAATCCTCAACAAAATATTAGTAAACCAAAGCTTAGCAGTACATTAAAAGAATGGTATAACATGAACAAGTGGAATACATATGGGATATAGTTCAACATTAAAAAATCAATGCTTGTGATACATCACATGAACAGAATGAAGTATAAAAATCAATCATTTCAATTGATACAGAAAAGTAATTTGACAAAATTCAATGCTGTTTTTTGATTAAAAAACTAAACAAATATATCAAAGGAAACTACTTCAATACAATAAAAGTAGTATGTGAAAAACCCACAGCAAACATTGTTTTCAGTGGTGGAAGATGGCAGCTCCTTCTCTTAAAATGAGGAATAACATAAGGATGGTATCTTTTGTCGCTTCTAGCCAACATAGCACTGGAAGCATTAATCAGAGAAGTTAGGCAAGAAAAAGAAACAAAAGGCATTCAAATTGGAAAGGAAGAAGTAAAATTATCTGTTTCCAGATGTGGTGATCGTTCATCCATGCTGATACAGCATTATTTATAAGACCTAAAAAGTGGCAGCCAATCAGGTCTCTGTATGGATGGGTGAACAGCTAAGCAAAATGTGGTATATGTGTACAACAGAATATTATTTAGCTTTAAAAATGAAGGAAATTCTGACGTATGTCACAAACACGAATGAATCCTGAGGTCATTGTGCTAAGTGAAGTAAGCCAGTCACCAAACACAGACACTGAATGATTCTACTTATTTGAAGTTTTTTGACTAGTCAAAATCATAAAGACATTAAATAGAATGGCAATTACCAGGAGTCAGAGGAATAGGACTTGAGAAACTTTTGTTTAATGACTGTAGTTGCAAGATGAAAACCATCTTGCAGAAGGATAGTAGTGATGGCTGCCAGACAGCATGATGATATGTATCGCCTCTGAGTGATACATTTAAAATGGTTAAGGTGGTAATTTTTTAAAATTTTCTTTTCTTTTTTTATTGTTGTCCTGGGGGTACACTGTGGCATTTACAAAAGTTCTTACATCAAATATATCATAATTGAATTCACCCCCTCCATCATTCTCCTTTATCCTCCCTACCCCCATTCCTGGAATAGTTTCAACAAGGTCTTGTTTTTGCATTTTCATAGATGAGAACATAATATTTCCCCCATATTCACCCTCTTACACTCTTCTCCCACATTCTCCCCCCTCGAACTGGTACTAACCCCCAGACAGGTCCTGCTCTGCTCACCTGTTCTCCATTTTTGTAAAAAAAAAAAAGCACTTTTGTTTGTTTAAGATACCTATAAATTGGTTTCCTTGTAACTTTTCCATGTATGTATGTATTATAACCCCAATTGATTCATCTCCTCTATATTTCTGTTTTCTACTTTAGTCCTCTTCTTACAGTGATTTCAACAGGTTTAAAAATTCTGAACTCAATAGAAAGTACATCAAGCATATTCATCTTCTTAACTTCTTTCTTCCACCCTCCGTCTCTCGGATGTGACCTCCCCTTAGCATGACCTGTTTTTCATAATATTGCTTTTATTTGTATTGGGTCTATATTCCACATATGGGAGAAAGCATGCGGCATTTGGCCTTCTGAGTCTGACTAACTTCCCTTAAGATGATGTTCTACAGTTGCATCCATTTACCTGCAAACAACAAAATTTCATTCTTCTTTGTGACTGAATAAAATTCCATTGTATATAAATACCACATAAATTTTATGTTATGTGTATTTTATCATAGTTTTCCTATGATCATTAACAAAAGGGAAGAGTCAGTGCTCTTCATGGATCTCCCTTTTCATAAAGCTACTCCAAACTTTATAAATCTCTGTTGGAAAAAATTAGTACCTACTTTACTGGCTTTTATCAAATAATAGCTGTAGTAACAACTGAGTTGGGTCAGACAGATTTCCCTCAGGGACATGAGGTCACTGGTGGCATTTGTTACACAAATTAGCTCTCAGGTTTGGTAATCTGGGATTTACAATTACTTCAACTGATTCTTATGTACATCAGGTTTTGCAAATCACCAAGAGTGAGTGAAATTACTTTAGTAATGTGAGGCTGCAATTTGCAATTTCACAACTGAGGCACAACAGGCCTAGGTTTTATAAATAAATTGTGCCATAAATTTCTCATCTTCTGTCAGTTTCCCTGACTCTTCTTGAAAAGAAGAATGCAAGCCCACTAATTATAACGTGTCTGTGACGGGCTCATGTTTTACTTCTGTAACCTCAAAGCATCTAAGAAAGGAAGTGTGAACAGGAGCAGTGGGTTTTCATCTTATTATCATTTCATTCCAATGAAAAATTTAGTTTCACACTTAAGTCTCTGTAATATCTATTTTAAAGGATGCTTTAAAATGCATTATCTAGTGGACCAATTTGTCAAGGTAGATTTTGCAGATTAATCTTCATCTCTCAATAAACAGTTAGTAAAATATTGTGAGTTAAACATTCTGCTATAATAAAAGTTTATAGCATCTCATTTAAAACTAAAACAAATTCAAGGTAGATCTCGTGATTTTACATGTAATTCTCATATACTTACTTACAGTGTGACTTTGCCAGCTCAAACTCCTTACTAAGGTTATATTGGTAGTTGTGTTAGTTACCTTTCCATTACTATAATAAATATCTGATGTAACAACTCATAAGATTTGAAAAGGTTTACTATGGCTCCCACTTTTGGAGGTTCTAGTCCATGGTTGATTGGTCCATTGCTTTTGAGTCTGGACTAGGCAGCATATCATGATGAGAGTGTATGGCAGAGCAATACTGTTCACCTCATTGCAGGAAGCAAAAGAGAAGAGGAAGGGGCCAGTGTCTTGGAGGACTTTTCCTCTTGACTTGAACACTTCCTAGACCCACCTGTTAGAGGTTTCCCAATTGCTACTGGGACCAAGCCTTTAACACATGGCTTTTGAGGGACATTCAACATTCAAACTATAGCAATAGTAAGCTAAAGAGTTGGAAAATTTTGACAATAGATATTTGTTAACAAACATAAAAATATAAAAATATTTGAGTGATTTTGACAAAAGTTTTTGCATATTTTCACAATAACAATTTAGAGATATCATGAGAAACCATTTAAACATAAGATAATCAAGTATTTCCCAGGAGACTCATGCAAACATAGTGTTTTTAATGTTTAATATTTTCTAATTAAACCTTAATTTTGAAAAAAAATTCTGAATTGCAGAGAATGTTTCAGATTATAGGAAAGTTTAGATACTTTTTACTGAGTGTTGTTCCAGGTGATATCTTTGACATTGTGTTCTTTATTTCTAAATGGATGTATAACATTTTCTGCTTCCCTTTTTCTTTTTTTTTTTAGACAGAGTCTCCTGATGTAGCTAAGGCTGGCCTTGGACTTTTTGAAACTCCTGCCTCTGCTTCCCAAGTGCTGGGATTCTAAGCATGAACTAGCATGTCAGATTTTTCTATTTCCATTCTTAATTCTGATTTTCATTTGGCAACGTTAGTTGCAGAGACCTGGACCTCTCACCACTAAATACATCAGAATCCATCTCTTAAGATCCAGATAATTTCCTACATGTCTTTCTTGACACAGACCCTACCTTCTTTGGCTCTACCTCAGTCACCCATGGCTCCTTGACACTCTCTGGTTCTTGTTCCCATCATTTTGCTTACCTTGTCTCCTGCTGACAATAACAGTGAAACCTTCATGTATTTAACATTGCTGATCTCTTCCCTTTTCTAGAAGCTCACTTTGCCTCTGAAATTTATGCATCCACAGGACTCCTATTTTTCCCTTAGGATTTTGTATCTTATGAAACATCATCTCCATGAGATTAAGTTACTTGTACATAAGCTTTTCAACCATGTTACTCACACAGACCCTGTCCTCAGAAGAATTTCAATTTAACAAATGTTGACTTCAGTACATCTTGTGTGCTCAACATAAGGACTGAGCAGAGAACAAGATAGACAAGGTACCTGTTTCTCCATGTTTACTACAGTTAGAGATAATTACAGGTGTGATAAACAGTGAACTGCAATCAGTGTTGTCTGCTGAGTTCCTAGTTTGTTATAGTTACTGAGAGGCATAGGTACATACCCTCTAGTATCCATTCTTCCCTTCTCCGATGCTGATAGAACACCTGCTTATTTATTGTGTCCATGTTTTCCTAGAGTGTGGAGGGCAATTCCAGCTGGAAATGGTAATGTGATAATTTAAGACATCATTTTTAAGTTGAAGTGGTGAATTCTTAAAGGAGGGTCTATATTTCTCTCCCATCCCAATCTGCTATTACTGTACATATGGTGGCATACTTTTTTGGACCTTGGATTGACTCTTCTAATTGAGAAAGTATTTTAAAGATGTATCCTGGGCCTCAGTACTTTAATGAAACACATCCACTTTATCAGTTGTGAACAATTAACCCAGGAGTTTATATAAAATAATTGTATATTTAAATTATTTAAGATTCCTTTTTTTCTACTTCTCATAGACAAACCTAATCCTAACTAATACTGTTCCTCTAACATTACTTTGAGGGTAGAAGCAATAGCTTACAAATAATTTTATCCTAGGAAGAAAAACAAAGTTTCTGGTACAATATAGATGCTCAGCCAATATATTTAAGTCAATAAGAGACAGTAGTAATAGGACTGGGCATCAAGCAATGAAAATATGAAAGCATTCCATTCAAAAGGAGTGGATGAACTGGAGCTCTATGTGAGGTACCAGTCATGCAAGGAGAGAGCCCAGTCTAGATACCACTGAGTGGTTGTGGAAAGAGGGCCTAACTCTACAGAAATAAGAGGATCCTGCCACATTACACCGATACATTAGGGAGACTGTTGAGTGTGACTAGAAAGCCCTTGTAGGATACTGATTAAGGAGCACATGGGGGTACTCAAGGTATTGAGAAAGATTATTCTGCCAGATGACTGACTGCAAAGCATGGCTTGGTGAAACAGAATCCCCTTGTTTCCCAATAGTGGAACTACTATATGTAGTCCACATATGTATAGAAGTAAATCCTTCAGTATTTCAGGTTTTTTCTTTGTTGTGTCTTGCAGTGCTGAAGATTAAACCCAGGGCCTTGTACATATTAAGCAAGTGCCTTACCATTGAGCTACATCCCCAGTCTTTATTCTTCAATCTTCCTGAACTTCATCTTAGATATATACAAGGTGAATGTAATAAACCTTAACCTTTAAGATTCTTATAAACATCAGTGAGCTCAGGTATGTGACGCATATGTTATGGTGCTCAGAGCAATCTCAGTGCATGGTAAATGTTGCTTGCATTTTATTTTTATTAAGGAGGTAAAACTTTGGACTGTTAATACCTATTATTTCATTACTATCAGCATCAGAGATTATGATAGAGAAAGTGCCATGAAGTCCTCTAATGTTATCCTACGTTTTGTGCCAGAGGAAAAGTACAACAGCCCTCTGTTGTTATAAACAAGATTTGATTAATCTTGAGGCTGGGAATAAATTTGTGACATCATTTCTACTGAGAGGCTCCTCTTCTCTTGTAGAAGACTCATGGCATCTGAGTCCACTGCATTTCTATTGACTCCCATGTGTCTGGTGAAATATAGGAATGGGCATCTGTCCGTAAACAACTATGCCTTGAAGATTCTTCATAAGATTTATCAGCCTGTGGTGGTCGTGGTGATAGCAGGACTGTATCATAAAGAAAAATCCTACTTGGTAAACCGTCTTGCAAGAGAAAATATTGGTGAGTGAGGTCCCATTTTCTTGACATCAGCTTTATCTGAGTTACTTCCTATATCTCCAGTGTCACATTGAAGGGAGATTCTAAATCTTTGGTCAAAAAATTGAATTCTAGTTCTCACTTACAACTTTGCAATCTTGTTTCTTTCTGTGTTCAAGCTTCTGGTTTATTATTTATATCTTTACTTGCTTGTTATTTGTTTTCTTATATTAGAATATATACCTATAGAGTAACAAACCTTATCTGACTTCTTTACTTCCAAATTTTTAGCAATAAGAATACTGGCTAAAACATATTTGGCACACAATAAATGCCCTTTACTTGAATAAAATTAAACCAAACCAGAATGTCTGTCTTTATCTCAGTGTTATCTTTAGTGGTTTTAGCTAGATTTCATGAAATTCCTGATTAGGGAACACATCTTGGTGTTGCAGAATACCTTATAGACTAGGATATCTAAGACTTACACTATGTGTAAATATAGCTTAATGTAAAGAGCATCTGCATTGAGAATATTTTTAAAAAGTAAGAAAAATGGCCAAGTTACTGAGTCCCAAGGGCAGAATGTGAGAATGTAAAGCATCATTAGCTGCTCATCAACATTTCCACCCTGGTCCCAGACAGGGGGCTCAGAACTTCTGTTCCCTTCTACTTGGAAAGAATTGGCGTAAATGTGATATGATTTCAGTTTGTTTTAGCTGCTGAGATCTCTTCATTAGATGTGATTTACAATGATTTCAAAAAACCTATTCTCTCTTTCTGATATTTCTATTCATAAAGATCAGACTAAGTCTGGCAGGGCTATAAGCTGGCTATAAATTATCACAGTTTTAGCACTTACATGCTTTTGTCCCCAAAGGGCATCTTTTTCATTCTGATTTAATTGCTGCTCTATTTCCTGATCCTTGAACACTTGATCCTTAGCAGTTAATTAATAAATAATTAATAACTAAATTGCTTTCTTTTATTGCACAGAGGATTGGAAGATCTTGATCTAATTGCAGTATGTTCAACTGCTTTAATCTCTTTTGGGAGTCAGGATGATTGAATGTTACAAATCAAAGCTTCCTTCTGAGCAGTCTGTCATTTCTCTCATTTAGGCCACTTGCAGGCCACACAGACATGGATACAGATATCCTTACAGTGGTGTAAATGGAATTAGCAATTATGGCTCAATCAAACTTTAAAACAAAACAGGCTGAGAACAAAGGATATGATGTGGGTAGATGACACAAAGTTGGATATTCTCATTGAAATGGAGAAAGCATTGTTTTTTGTCTTGCACTACTTGTCATCCAACTCTGACTTTGTAGTCTCTGGTTTCCTTAGATGATCTGCTGTCATTATAAGTGTCTTTCTTCAGGTTTTCTTCTTCTGGACCCCACAGTGGAATCTGAAACAAAGGGCATCTGGATGTGGTATATGCCTCACCCTTCCAAGCCAAACCACACACTTATCCTTTTGGATGCTGTAGGCTTCAGTGATGTGGAAAAGGTAAGTCAGAGAGTCTCAGATCCATTTTACTCTAGATTTTCTTAGCTTTTCATGATCCTTTGTAATTTAACTACTGTGATCTGTTCCTGACCTCTTGAAATTCAGTTGTATGGAATGAGGCTTACTTTAGTCTCTTTGAAGACCATATCATATAATGTTGTTTAGGAAAACCTTTTTTTTCCCCAAGAACTAAAGTGAATAATTTCAATCATCTTAATAAACTTTTATTGAAAAGCTGAGCTTAGGTTCCCGGCCAATACCATAGATATGGCTGTAGAAGATAAAGGTCCTGCTCTCTGTAAGTTTTCTGCCCAGGTGAGGAGACTAGGTGTATGGGTCTGCTATAACACCATGTGATCACTGCTCTGGTGTGAGTTTCCTGGAAAGCAGACTAAGAGACAGGCAGACTAAGAGACAGGCAGGAGGCTTTTTAATGTGGGTTTAGACTGATTAGCTTTAAAATTGGGATAAAATGAACAACTTCTCTGTTTCTTTTTTCTCTCTTCCCCTTCATTTCTTCCACATATGGAGGTTAAACTGGACACAATACCTATATTTCTATAAGCCTCCATTCTGCCCATAAGGAAATACAGATTTCGTCTTACTTATTAAACTACTTACCAAAGAGAGATATTGCCTTGGTGTCAAATATCTATCATTATTAAGCAGAAACAGTGGCTCATGCCTGTAATCCTAACCACTCAGGAGGCAGTGATCAGGAGGATTGTGGTTTGCAGCCAGCCCCAGGAAAATAGTTCATGAGATCATGAGACCCTGTCTTGAAAATACACCACACAAAAAATGGCTGGTGGAGTGGCTCATGTGGTAAAATGCCTGCCCAGCAAGTGTAAGGCCCTGAGTTCGAACTCCAGTACCACCAAAATCAAACAAAATCTATTATTGTTTTTCCTAACACCAACTTTTTCTGATCCTAGTCAGTTACTCTTTAAAGTAATTAGAATTTGGGAAATATGATATAGTGATGACATTTCATTTTCCAAATTCTCACATTCTATGTTTAGATTTCAGGGTCTTCACTTTCTCAAGGGTTTTCAAAAACATATCACATTTTTACTACAACTGAGTGCTAATGTCTGCAATAACTTAGGCAATGCAACAACAATTTTGCCTGTCTTCAAGGCCCTTCAATATTACACACGGGAGCTTGCTTTAGGGCTACAACATCTGCATCCATTCTCTACTCTGTCAGTCAAATCTAATGATTCTTAGCTTATTTTGTTCTAATGCTAATGTGGCTTCTGAAATTTTTCTACTTACTTACTTCAGGTTCACACTTTATATATCTTTTCACACTCAGCACAAAATTTCCATAAAAATTCCAGACTGTGTATGTACTTATTTCTGAACTCCCATAGCTTTTGTTCTCTTTTTATAATTCACCATTTTATTCAGTGGAATGGCTAATATTTTTACTGCTGGAATCTATCAGTAACATGTAAACTCTGAGTATATTATCACCTTTGCATCATTTAGTTTCTAAATGAGACAGTCATCTTGATTTAATAGTGGTTCTGTTTATCTTCTTTTCACCATTACTAAGCAAAGTGTGTGACGTGTAGTACTACCTCATCAATATTTAGTTTCATTAAATTTAGTTCGAGTGCTCAATGGTGACAAGTACAGAGTTTATGATATATGAAGACAGCTTTCTTATTGTTGAATGAACATGTGATGTTGTAATTACAGAACAATTAATTGCTCACCAGGCACTCTACTTTTTCTACTTCTGCTTCCTAATAAACAAGGTCAATAGCATTTTTTAGTAACACCCAAATATTTAATTTTTTTAGATGTGGTTTGAACAGTCAGTTGTGGCTACTGGAGTTTATTATTACACAGCCCCCTTATTGTTAAGTGAACATTTGGTACCACTTACTACTAAACAACTAATTGCTCATCAGACCCTCTGATTTTTTTCTGTACTATTATTTCATCCCATTCAGAAAAAGGACTCTATGAGAAAAGTATTCTTAGAATTTTTTCATTGCTGCAGAAACTAAGGTCATAAGAAATGTCAATGTAATGGTCAAGGTGAGACTTGACTTTAATTCTATTTCCAGGTGTTTGGTTTGTACCAGCACTGTGCCATCTGGAGTAACAAATGATGATCGAACAATGCGCTGAATTAATATCTAATGAAAAGACTGATGGATACTTGTCCTAATATATTTTCTAGGGTGACCCTAAGAATGACTTGTGGATTTTTGCCCTGGCTGTGCTGTTGAGCAGCACTTTTGCCTACAACAGCACAGGCACCATTGACAATGATGCCTTGGAGAAGTTTCAGTATCCTTTCCAGTTTTACTGAGAAATTTATGAGAATGGAGACCAAATTGGATTCCTCCTCCCCCTGTGGCTGAGTTGCCCTTGGTGGAACAAAGGGGACTCAAGGCAAAAGAGAGTGTTTATGCTTTTTTTCATGAGGGAAATGTGGGAATTGTCATTGGTAGCTCTTTTTCCTTAGCCAAGTCCTAGTTATGTGACAGAGCTGACAGATCTAATAAGGGTGAAGTCCTCCCCAAGTCCTGATGGAGTAGAAGATGCCACAGAGTTTATAACTTTTTTTCCAGATTTTATCTGGACTGTACTGGATTTCACTCAGGAGCTGGAGATAGATGGTCACCACCTCTCAGAAGATGATTATCTGGAAAATGCCTTGAAATTGATTCCAGGTATCAGAGCATGATCGGGTCAGATTGATGGCTGTTGAACACTGTCCATCATCTCTGAGGATGCTTTTGTATTTGAGACTAGATCAAAGCCTATCAAAGTAATGACTGGAACCTGACCTGTGATTTTTTTGATAAGTTAGAGTGTCTAGACTTAAGATCAATCAGGAAGAGTAAGGTTTAATGAATATAGAAACTATTTAAAACCAATTTGTGGTGACTATAATTTGTATCTTAGAATTCAGATTACAGTGGGCACTAAACTTTTCCAAAGACCAGACATATGTGTTTCTTACCGTGCTTTTCCCTTCATATGTTGAAGAAAGCATTGAAAGAGGTAATTGCTAGACATAAAATCATAATAAAGAACCTATTTTGTTTAATTTTTCTTGTTCTTCTCAAAGAAGTGTACACATAAGTATATATGAATAGTAGTAATTGTATAGCTATATTATCTACGAAGTGTTTTTATACCCTGAATAGAAGTAAACAACTAATTTCAGTCTATACTTTTTCAATATTTCTGGTATCTTCAAGGTTTTCTATTTTTATATCCACATCATGAAATTATTTTAATGTATTAAGTTTGTGTGGGAGAGTTCCTGATAAAATTCATGAGTTTATTAATAAGAGGTCATATTTAGTTTGCAGAGTTTATACCAAAAATGCGTTATCCTATTTGTAGTGTGTAAGTTTTTAACAGCAATCAAAAGTTTTCCTTAACTGAACAAGGTGGCATCTCTCCTATGTTAGTTGTTTCTGTATTATTCCTGTTTTTATCTCTTCTTTATTCAGACCTATATATTTGACTTCCAGTATTGGTAGATATAGACCAGAAACTAACTGTCCATTAATTAAATCACTCAATAAACATGTAATAAAGCAGACATCATGCTTGGTTCTATGGATACCAGTCATGAGTTTCTTTACCTGGACAGAGGTTTCCCAAAATTTATTTCCAGAGTTACATCATTGGTATGTTGGATTTGCACTGAGCTATTGAATGAAAGTGTAAACGGAGATCTATGACAATGGAGACTCCAAAGAACAAAAATCTCCAGTCATATAATTTTTGAGCTGCCTTGTTCCAAGACTGTACTCACTATAACTCTATTTTCCTTTCTACTCAGGTGACAGTCCCAGAGCTAAATATTCCAACATGTCCAGAGAGTGTATTAGGCATCTTTTCCAAAACAAAAGTGTTTTGTCTTTGACCAGCCAAAATATGCAGAGGAGCTCCTAGCTCATATGGAGGATGTGATAGACAATCAACTGGATTCTAAATTCCAAGAACAATCAAGAAGTTTCTGTTCTTACATCTTCACGCATGGAAGGACCAAGACCCTCAGGGAAGGAATCCAGGTCACTGGAAATTGTGAGTTTCCCTTCAGTTCTTGAAATCATAGTTCTGTGTAGCCTAATATGTGTTTACTTTTAGAACATGTTCTTCAGTAGTATTTTTTACTGTATATAATAATGTATATTTATAATGATTCCTACCCCAATGAGAAATATTGTGTTTATGTCATGAGATTTACAAAATCCTTTCCAGTATCTCACAATTGCCATTACTATTAAGAGATACCACATATATGAAGAACCCCATGTTTGATGGAAGAGCACTAACTGGCTGTAAAAATAGTCCCATGGTTTGAATGTTGTTTGTTCCTCAAAGGTTTACTTGTTGAGGCTGTGTCACCAATATAATCATAGTAAGGTGGGGAAACCTTTAAAAGGTGGGGTCTACGAAAAGTTAATGATGTCATGTGGCCCCATCCTTGGAAGGGGTTAATGCTGATCTCGGAGTGAGTGAATGCTTATGAGAATGGGTTGTTACAAAGCAAGGCCACTGCATGAGCTTGGCCCCTTCTAAATGTGGCTGCTTCTCTTTCCTTTTCTTTGCCATGTTGTGATGCAAGCAGGTGGCCTTAACAAGGCCACTGTTGTCACACCATTTGGATCCTTCACCCTCCAGAATCATGAGCTAAAATAATCCTTATTACTTTACAAAGTACCCAGACTCAGGTATTTTGTTAGAACAAAACAAAACAGACTGAAACAAGATATATTGTCTTCTCAGGAGGAGACCTAAAACATAATATTTTTTGTTTTCAATTTATTTCTATTATATTTTTCAAAAGGGACTGAGAAAAACCAACAAAAAATAAATATTAGCTGATGAGTCCCTGAAAATCTGTTTAAAGCTTAATAACTAAAAATCAGCATTATCTGGATGGGCTGACTTTATCTGTATACTTGTGTACTTATTGTTTTTAAAATTTGTGTTAATGCATAATAATTTTTCTTGAATAATTCTGATTCTGTAGATGAAAGCATGCATTTAAAATAATTTAATGCTGTGCCCTCAAGAGCAATAGGATAGAGAGTAAATGTGAAAATGTAGGTGCTGATAGAGAAAATAGTGGGAGTATGTATTTGTTTGTCTTAGTCTTTGAGACTGTTATTACAACACATTGTAAACTGGATACCTTAGAAGCACAAATACTTATTTCTCATTGTTTTGAGGCTGGAAAGTTCAAAATCATGGTGCCAGTATGGTTGAGTCTGTTGAGAACTATGGTCCAGGTTGTGGACTGCTGACCCCTAGCTATTCACTCACATGGCAGAAGGGGCAAGTTAGCTCTATGGGTGTCTTCTGAAAGGACATTAATCCCAATCAAAAGACCTGATGACCTCATAAAGGCTTCGCCCTCTAATTCTACCACCTCGAGGGTTATGAATTTCGGGGGACATTAACATTCATTTCCCTTGCAGTGTATATGGTTATACAAGCATAATCTCAGAACCTTACATTTTGTTGAGTGAGAACTTGATATTTATATCTGTTTCTGATTTGTGCAGGGCTGGGGACACTGGTGGAGACCTATGTGGATGCCATTAACAGTGGAACTGTACCTTGTTTGGAGAAAGCTGTGACAACCCTGACCCAGCATGAAAACTCACTGGCTGTGCAAAAGGCATCCGACCACTACTGTAACCACATGGTCCAGAGAGTGAGGCTTTCCAGACACTCTTCAGGAGCTGCTGGACATGCACACAGCCTGCAAGAGGGAAGCCATTGCGACCTTCATGGAGCTGTCCTTCAAGGATGAAAATCAGGAGTTCCAGAAGAGACTAGTGGTAGTTTATCCAGATCATTATCTTTCCTGACCCTTCTCCTTGAAGAATGAAGCCCAGAGGTTCCCTTATTGTTCCCATGCATTTTAGATTCTTGTGAAGAATACAGTTCCAAAAGACTACACTCTACTCTGTTCTACTCTAAACTTCAAGCATTTTATCTGGAGCCCTCTCTGCTGTTGATAAAATCAGTATAGATATCCTTCTTAATTCTTCTTGTGGATTGAAATGACTATTTCTATGGATTTCTAGCCCACCCAGATTACCCTGAGCTGCTTATGGTTTCTGTGCATACCTTCCCATTCCTAGGAACCAGTTTCTCTTATGAGACCCTCATCCCAGGTTGTTCATCTTCTATTGTTCATTTTTGTATGATTGAAGATAAAATTACAAGGTGGTATAGACACAACAAAGCATAGAGATTGTGGATTGCAAACATGTTATCTCACAGATGAAGATCATGAGGTCCAAGAAGGTTAAGAAATTTTCCCATTGGCTTTCAGAGAGTTTTTATCGTTCTAAATAAGCTGTCTCACCATTCCTGATTCATCCCATGTTTTACTATACTAGAATGCTGTTCTCAGGTGAAATATAGTCAGGTTAATTTTCTACCAGGACTTTTGGAATTTTATCTCCTCTGTACTTTGCTTCTGGTGACATCATCTTCATACATCTTGCTTGCAGGAAGTCATAATGGATAAGAAGATGGATTTCTTGCTAATGATAGAAGGGCCATCCTATACGTACTGTCAGCACGAACTGAATCGGCTTTCAAAGGCCCTAAAGAAAAATATTTCAGCAGGGACTTTCTCTGTTCCTGGAGGACACAAGCTCTACATGGAAACAATGGAAAAGTTTGAACAGGACTACTGGTAGCTGTTCAGGAAAGGAGTAAAGGTGAGAAGTAGGGAGAATGGGGGAAGTTTAGAGGATAGAGTCAAAGGGGTCTCCAGCATGAGGACAGCATGACACATTTATCTTTAATGCTTGTATTTAATATTTATTCCTGAGACTAGAAATGTTAATTTCTAAAGAAGAATAGAGATTTCAGATATTCAGGATAAACAGACAAAAATTACTCATTTCTTTACCCAACAAGATGTGGACTTGCAATGTTCCATGACTTGGTAATGTGCAAGGTCTAGTCAGAGTCTTAGCGGTCAAGGCTGAGAGAGAGAGAGAGAAAGTGAGAGAGAGAGAGAGAGAGAGAACTAAGCAGACAATTGAATATCGAGTGATGACACTGATGAATCTGAGAAAAATGTGGCACATATGTGGTATTAATAAAGACAATAATAGTATATCTAATATATATAAGCCTGTCATCACCCATAGATATGGCTCTTTTCTTAAACCCTTTAATTTATTCCTCCAAATAACATATAAGGGTAACACATACCCTTATTATGAACATTTTACAATCTGAACTGAGAGGCCCAGGTAGATTAAATAACTTGCCAAAAGTTACAGCCAGCCAAGCAGGAGAAAGCTGCAGCATACATTAGAGGTAAATATGAAAACATCATGTAATGGTGACAGATTGGAACTAGAGCAGATGGCAGAGGAACCAGAGGGAGAGGAAGCAGGAGATAAGAAGGTCTCTGGTCACACAGAGGAGCTGGTCTACTCTGTAGGATGTCCTTGTAGAAGTTTAATCATGAAGCAAAAGTATATATACACACACACACCAGACATGGTCCTCCCAATAGAAATCTAAGTTCTTTGCTCCTTCTTGGTTCTACAGGCACAAGAAGTCTTCCAGAAGTTCCTGAAATTCCAGGTTGCAAAAGAGATGTCCACCCTGCAGGCAGATACAACTCTCACCGATGAGGAGAAGGCAGTAGCAGGTTTGGAGCAGGGCTTAGCTTATAGTGGAATAGGTGGGCTTCTGAAATGCCTTCTGAGAGATCTGACAGGAGCACCTGCCCCACATAGGAGCTTCCTCTCCTTCTGTGGAATTCCCATGCTGCTGAAAATGAAAAAAAAAAAAAAAAACCAGAAAACAATGTGGAGTTGTGGCTGTACAAAGCCATACAGGCAGGGCCTTTTCCATCACCTTCTGAAATGTGGTCTTGGTATGGAGCTGGGTGAATTCCTGCCTTCTCTTTCAGATGTGGTTTGATCTTTTAGCTCAGGAAGGACATTAGTCTTCACCCATTACTCTCTTCCCTATTTAAACCCTTCTTGGAGCAGCCGAGCGGTCCAAGAAGGAAGTAGCTGATAAGAAACAGGAGCTGCTAAGACAGAAACAGAATGAGCAGCAGCAATACATGGAGGCTGAAGAGACAACTTTCAAGGAACACATGGCCCAACTATGAAGGAAGCTTCAGGGGAAGAGAGAATGGCTCCTGAGAGAGCAGAATATAATGTTGCAGCATAAGCTGAAGGTAGATCTCCATGGCTTAAGAGTACCTAGTAGTCCTGGCACTCCAAGATGGGGTGGGGAAGTATACATCCAAATTATACAAGGAAGCACCATTATCATTTGTTGTTTGTGATTCATTAAGAACTTGGGTCATTTTTTTTTTTCAAGATGTCTTTGTGTTTTGCTCCATGTTTTAACTCTGGAGAGTTCAGGTCATCTATGGCTCCTACAGGTTGTTGCTGAATATAGACAGGGCTTGAGCTGCTGTTTGGGAGATTTTTAGATGATTTCTTGAGGGCCTTATTAAACAGATTTTCCAAACATGTACAGTCAATATGAATAGCAATTTGTTTGCATCACCAAGACCCATGTTATCAGGAGCTGTACTACCAAAGACTGGAGGGGTATCCATGTTCACATAAACTATCAGGAATTTCCAGACTTAAAAACACAGAGAAGTGACAACACCTAAACTTACTGTAGTTGTCTCCAGGTGTGGAACCTGATTATAGCACATGGCAGCAGAGGAATTCCCTCATTGTCCATCTGGAAGTTACGTGAGAACCAAATTCTCTGTCAGCTAATAAATTCCCATTATGTGTGTAATATAGTGGCCCTGCTCATCAGGTGGGACCAAGATCTATGGAATCAGACCAATTGCTTTTTTGGAAATAATGTCAAGAATTTGCTCTAATATGTCAGTTAGTACAGTAGAAAATGCTAAGGAGGATATTAGTAAAGCTTAAACTATGCTTCCTCACAATTCTAAGTAGGACTCAGATGATATTCTTTGATGTCATTATCCTATAGTGATTGAGAAAACATTTTCAGATATAAAATAAAAATAGTTTGATAAAGTCCTTAAATATAAAGTGTAACTTAAAAGAATGTAGTTTTAAAAAATATACTTCATTTCCATCTTTTATTTATTTATTTTTTAGCTCCAGAAGGATTTTTTTGATGAAGATTTTGGAAAGAAATCTGTGGAGATGAATGTAGAGATAACACACTTGAAAAATATGATTGATATAACAAAAAATGCCTGGATTGCACAAACCTTGGACAAATTTGGCTATGAGCTGTCTTCAATATTGTCTCTTCCTTATGTATCTCTTTGTCAGATTGAAAAAGGCATGAACTTGCTATTTAAAAAGGATTAGTTTCCTTTTATGGAGATTATAGAGTGTGGATATATGCTTAGGCTTATTTTTGATGTTGCATGCTTTTTGTTTTCATTTATCAAAGTTTTAAATATGGTTACTAGAGGCTATCAGTCCGAATCCTACAATAAACAGAAGAAATACACAGATACTTTGGTATACCACGTTGTACATCATATCTAATTTTAGGAAACTTGTATTTACAATGTCACACACACAAAGGGTCCATTGATATGTTGGTTTTAATGACAAAAAGAAAATTACTTAAATATCATCTACATAAGATTGGTAATATAAATTTTACTATATGCAATGCTAGAATACTATTTGTGTAATAAAAAAATTGATAATGGATGAGCATATATCATAGAGTGAAAAAACCCAAGGTGCAAAATAATGCATATAGTCTGATCACTGTGGAAAAATGCAACTTACGCAGGAATGCATAGTTATACATGAAATGTCTGTGATAAGATTGGTGAAAAACTTGTGTCGCTGACTGTTTCTAAGTAGTATTGGGTAGAACCACTGTTTGAAAGGGTATATATAAATTACATACTCCATCTTTTAAATTTTGTAAAGAAATGTCTGTTGCTTGTTAGAAATATGTAAGAAAATTTAAAGCATAATACTAATTAAAATAATAAAAAAGAATGTGAAATTTGATATTAGATGATTAAATTGATCCTTGCTTCTAGAAATTACACCAGCAACTCAACAAGGGACTAAGGTCTGAGTCCTAGAGAGCATAACAATATACATACTGATTTTGTTTTCATTTTGGTTTGTTTTGAAATCTCTTATATTTGTTTCAAAATTAAGATATAAACTTTCCTGTGGCCTTTGATGTCTCAGCAAGGGCAGCTTCTACATCCTATCTCTGAGTTATCATTTAAAGGTTTTATTCTTCTAAATATGTGGTGGTGTAAAGGATTTTGCCATCCCTGTAATTTCAGTGTTGTTCTCCCTGTGGTATCCTGGACAGAGGAAACAATGTATCTTTTCAGACTTGGATCCCCTGGTGGGAGACAATAGAGCCTGATGGCATTGGCCCATAATTATTAGAATCCTAGCAGATGCATTTATATTAATAAGCTGCACAGTTGGAGGCTGCACAGTTGGCCTCTGAGCCTTTTCTGGGAGAATTCCTTAGATGGAGAATAGGACAGAGCATCCATAGCAACCACAGGGAGGTGGAGAAAATGATCAAGTGGAATGAAGAGTGTTCATTAGTTGATTGAGGAGTAGCCTTAATAAAATATTCCACTTCCTAAACTCCTGATTTCAGTCTCCCAAGTAGCTAAGTTTATGGGCGTGAGCCACCATGCCTGGTTCTCATGTCATTTAATTTAAATAGCAAGAGTATGTTAAAAAGAAAGAATATTGAAAGCTTTAAGAGAGAAGTGCCCGCTCACAGCCAGGTGCCAGTGGCTTACAACTGTAATTCTAGCTATTCAGGACCAGAGATCAGAAGGATCATTGTTTGAAGCCAGACAAGGCAAACAGTTCACAAGACCCTATCACAAAAAATACCCAACCCATAAAAGGGCTAGTGGAGTGGCTTAAGTGGTAGAGTGCCTGCCTTGCAAGCATGAGGCCCTGAGTTCAAACCCCAGTATGGCCAACAAAACAAAACAAAAAACTCATCAGAGCAACAACAGATTTCTGAGCAGAAATTCTTATAGCCTTGAAGAAATGGGAGTCATGTATTTCAAGCCCAGAAAAAAAAACCTGCCAATCCAGATTACTATATCCATCAAAGCTTATTCCTGAGAGTCAAAGGAGAAATATCGACCTTCAAGATAAGCACAGAATAAAGATAGACATGACTACAAAGTCAGCATTGCAGATGATACTTAAAGAATCCTACACATAGATGAGTAAGGTAAAGACAACCATAAGAACACAGGAAAGAATAAATCTCGCTAGAGGAGTAGATAAACTAATGAGAAATAAGAAAGAATCAATCAAAAGAAAAATGAAAAATATGAATAGAACTGGTATATACCTATCAATAATAACCCTTTTTGAAAATGGTCTTAATTTTCCAATGAAAAGACACAGATTGGGTGATTGGATTAAAACAATAATATTCAAATTCTGTCATACCTTTAAAGAAAAACTAATGAGCCAAGGCTGTTCACTCCTCCCACTCTTATTTAATATAATACTGAAATTCCTAGCCAGAGTAATAAGTCAAGAGAAAGAAACAAAAAGGATTTATGTAGGGAATGAAGAAGTCAAAGTATGCCTATTTGCAGATGATATGATTCTATACTTAAAAGATCCTAAAGATTTCATCCAAAAGCACCTAGATATGACAGATTTGATAAATACTTTTGACAATGTAGCAAGATATAAAATCAACATACCAAAATTGTAGGGTTTTTTATACTGACAATACAACAGGTTGAAAAAGAAATTATGGAAACAATTCCATTCATAGTAGCTTCAAAAAAGAAATACCTGGAAATAAATTTAATGAAGGAAGTGAAAGACTTCTACAATAAACACTATAAAAATCACTGGAGAAAGATATTGAAAGACATCAGAAGATGGAATGAATTTCCATGCTCATGGATCAGCAGAAGCAATATTGTGAAAATGACTATACTACCAACGGAGATCTATATATTCAATACAATCCCCATCAAAATTCCAGATACAGAAAAATTATTATTTTATTCACAGATACAGAAAAATTACTCCTAAAGTTCATATGGAAACATGAAAGACCCTGAACAGGCAAAGCAATCTTGAGTAAAAAGAGCAACACTGGAGGTATCACAATACCTGACTTCAAATTGTACTACAGAACCATAGCAATAAAAACATCATGGTAATGGCATAAAAACAGACACAAAGGCCAATGGAACATAAGAATCAGACACAAACCCATGCAGCTATAGTCATCTGATTTTTGAGAAAGGCACCTAAAACATATGTTGAGAAAAGGCAGGTACTATAATAATTTGTACAGGAAAAACTGGATATCCACATGTAGAAGACTGAAACCAGAATCCTATTTGTTGCTCTCTATAAAAAATCAATTCAACATGTATTAAAGACCTTAATATAATACCTGAGACTTATAAACTAGTAGAGGAAAAATCCTTCAAAACAGAGGCATAAGCAATGACTTTCTGAATAGGGATCCAATAGTTTATGAAATAATAGTGAGAATTGACAAATGGGATTACACCAAATTAAAAAGTTTTTGCACAGTGAAGTAAACAACAGTGTGAAGAGACAGCCTATGTAAAGGGGAAATTCTTTGTTAGCTGTTTATGTGACCATTGATTAATATTCAGAATATATAAAGAACTCAAAATTGAACACCAAAAGAATAAGCAGTCCAACCAACAAATGGGCAAAGGAACGGGACACTTTTCAAATGGACAATACATGCATAAAAATGTATGTCTTTGGTTATCAGGGAAACCTAAATCTAAACTATTTTATTTTATCCCAATCAGAAGGCTATCATCAAGAAAACAAACAGCACCAAATCCTGGTGAAGATGTGGAAAAGATATTCTTATACCCTCTTTTTGGGATTGAAAATTAGTACAGCCACTAATGGAAATCAGAATGGAGATTCCTCAAAAAAATTAAAAACAGAACTACCACATACTCTAGTGATATCACTTGTAGGAATATAGCTGAAGGAATCTAAGAAGCATACAATAGAGATAACTGCAGATCCATATTTATCAGAGCACTATTCACAGTAGCCAAGTTGTGGAGTCAGCCTAGGTGCCCATGAATGGATAAAGAAAATGTGGTATATATACACAATGGAGTATTATTCAGCCATAAAGAAAAATGAAATACAGGAAAATGGATGGAACAGATCATCCTTGTAAGAGAAATCAGAAAGGCAGTACCACATGTTTTCTCTCATATGTGGAATCTAGAAAAAACATGAAAGTAGAAGAAGGATTATGGAAAGGTGAAGGGGAGTAGGATAAAAGAAAAAGGGGAGTGAGTAGGATCAAATTATATTATGTACATGAATGAAAATGTCATAAAATCCCACTTTTTGTATAATTAATAAATTCTAATCAAAAAAGGAAAACAAAACAAAAAATCACTGATGAATATTATAAAAAAGGGGTTTGTTGCTTGAAGAGCATCTGTTTAATGGTAAAATCTGTAGGTAGAGTAATGTAAATCTGATTTTGAAAGGAAATTAAAATAATGCAAATCATTTGATTAAAAAGACTCATCATTGGTGGTGATTGAAAGAATGAGTAAATAAATGAATGTTTAGAAGAGTAATTATATATTTATTTGTCATTTAGAGGAATAATAAATATGTTTCTTATAACTCATAGTCAAAAAAGTGGACTTCTGCTGAGAATGATGGATGCTAGTAGAGCCAGAATACAGACCCAACTAGAAGAAGTAGGTTACTGAATTGAGACAAGGCTCTTGATTACTGGATTCAGAGACGCATGTACACCACACAAACTCTCTCAAAATTGGGGCTGTACTCTATAGTTCTGAAATCTAGAGCCTGGGGACATGTTAGTATATCACATCTGAACTTAAGAATGTTAGTCTATAACATCTGAACTTAAAGTTTGGAATAAGTTTCTGAACTTAAGAACAACTCCAGTGATTTTCCATTTTAGGTCAGTGTGATTATCAGAAGTAAATAGCTAAAATTGAACCCAATGAGTTTTTTTCAGCCCTTTTTTTCTTGGAAACTATTCTCTTTCTCTCTAACACCAATATCTGGAGTTATCATTGCTGGTCTTTGCCTGTGTGCTCTGAGATCCATTTGTTCCATTGCTTGCTGTGTTCCGTTGCTGTGGAATGGCAGCTGTACACATTTCTCTTATATGCTGTCTTCCTTTCAGTCAAAGCATAAGTTACTAGATGAAAATTGCAAGTAAGAGGAAAAGGCAATTTGAGGCCTCTCCTTTGGGAGTTTCAGTGCTCTCTGGGGGCAAGCTTATCTCATTTGTTTTCCAGGACCTAGAAGATAGGTCCTGTGTGCTATGACCTTCTGCCTCCGGACTTCAATATTGCAATCTTTTCACTGGTCTCTCCAGGTTTATGCTGTTGCTTCTTCATGTAGGTACTTTACCTGGGTGCTTTGTGAGCCTCTGGTATTGGTATCAGTTCCTGTATTCCAGTTAAAAAAAGGTGTTTAAAGAAATTAAAATGTTTTCTGCTTTTTGATTCTACCATGACTGATATATCAACTCTGAAATGTTTTTTCTAGTATTTCTCTCCTTGAAAGTGTGCCTTTTTAAAACATTATTTGAAGAAAAATATTACTCCAGACAACATGATTCCATTCCCTGGCCACGTTTTATGCAATAGTTTGTCTCATGCTGACCTGAAAATGGTGCCCATCCTTGATCAATTGGTTGTTCCTGGGAAAAGTCCCTGATTGAGCATTATTTGATGAATTATTTCCCTGATATATTTTAACTAGGAGAATCTCTAATTTGTCTTTTTGCCTTTTGGCTGTCAATGAGTATATAAAATGAATAAGCTATTAAATGATATTTTTCTTCAAATAAAGTAGTTGAACATTTTTATTATAATACAATACATATAACATAAAATTTATCATTTTAACTATCACATTTTCTTAATCCATTCATCAGTTAGTTGTAGGGCATCTGGGCTGTTTACATAGCTTGGCTATTGTAAATAATGCTACAATAAGTATGGGTATATAAATGACTATTATAATTTCCAAGAAAAAATGAGGCCAGTATTGCTATAGCATAACCAGAGATAGAGAAAATAAAAATATAAATTTGGAAAAATTAGAAATACTGTTCTCCTATAAGTCAAGAAAACCCTTTCTTTTCTCCAGGTATTTATTTCTACTTGTGATCCATTCTGCCTGCAATGTTTGCCTGGCTCCTTACAAAGCTAACTGCTTCTTCAAGACTCTGCACAATGTTAGTCTCTAGGTGGTCTTCCTTGGCCACTTTGTTTCATGGTGATCCTCCACTTAAACTAAATACCATCTGTCTTTAAATTCACACATTTACTTGTTTATGATTTTGTCTTATATTAAAATATAATGTTATATATAATATATATAAAATATAAAGCTTATAAAGAACCCTATCTGGCATCTTTACTGCCAAATTTCTGGCATTTAGAACTGTGTGTAAAACATTAGGCTTATAATAAATGCTTTTTTACTTACATAGAAGAAAAACAAATTACATTAAAACATTTTTATCTAGCTGTTATCTTTATGTAGTTTTAGCTAGCTTTCATGAAATTTCTGATTAGGGTACATATCCTGATGGAGCAGATAACCTTATAGGCTTGCAGACTTAAATCTTACAGCATCTATGTGTATCATTCAATGTAAGGGGCATCTGACACCAGGAATATTTTAAAACACCATAAGAAAATGGTGGACACCTTACTGAGTCTTAAGAGCAGAAAATAAAAATGTGGAAGCAGCATGAACCACCCATCAACACTTCTATCCTGGTCCCAGACAGGGTGCCCAAAGATTATTTTCCCCTCAACCTGGAAAAAATAATCATAAATGTGATGTGATGCTAATGTGCCTTTTAGAAAATATTTTAACCACTGCTGAACTCTCCCTTAAAATTAGCTGTGATTGCCAAAAAAGTAAGAAATGTGATGCAGACATAAACTTCAATGAGGGCTTATAAAAGCATACTTTAAAAACCACTCTCTTTCTTCTCATACTACTGTCCAGAAGGACCAGATTATGTCCAGCTGCTCCATAAACTGTTATAAAGTAGCGGAGTCTTACCTCATGTCCTTTTGTCCCCAAAGGGCTGTCTAATTTTGTCATTGCTCTATCTCTGATCCTTTAACATATCCTCAGTGCCTGGAACATAGAAGTTACTTAGTAATTAATAATTATTGGCCAAATTGCTTTGCTTATTCTCCAGAAAATTGAAAGGTCTTGATCTAATCATAATACATTCAACTTGCTTAACCTCTTGAAGTCAGGATGATTGAATGCTACAAATCAAAGCTTCTTTCTGAGCAGCCTTCCCTTTTTTCTCATCTAGGCTGCTGGTAAGCCACACAGATATGGATACAGATTTCCTTACAGAGGAAATGGAATAAGCAATTATAAATAAGCCAATCTTTAAAATGTGGAAGAGTTTGACAGTGAAAGACATGAGGCAGTGAGATGTCACAAAGATGGTTATCCTCGACAAAACGGAGAACATACCACCATCTATCTCAGGCATTGTTAATCTTTCCAGTCTGATTTTTCTTGGACTATCTGCTCTCTGTATAAGGTACTCTCTCCTCTGACCTCTGGGCTTGCCTCTGGAATTCACAGGGCAATTTGAAACCCAGGATTGGATGTGTTGTGTGCCCCATTCCACCAAGTCAAACCACACTCTGGGTCTTCTGGAGGCTGAAGGCCTGATTGATGTAGAATAGGCAAGACAGAAACTCTCAGACTGATCCTTTTTGTTCTGGCTTTTCCTTCTCAGCTCTTCATGATACTTTTAAATTTAATTTTGTGTTCCATTCCTAAAATCCCAAAACTCTGATATATAGGATGAAGCTTGTTTTGGTCTCTTTGAAAATCATATTACATAATGTGTTATGTTAGGTTAATCTTTTGTTTATGAGAACTGAATCGAATAATTTCATCCATTTTAGCAAATCATATTGAGAAGATGAAGTGTAGGGTCCTGGCCAAATATTAAACATATGGCTGAATAAATTAAAAGTCCTGCTCTTTATAAGCCTTCATTCAGCCCAGATAAGGAAACCAGGTATACAGGTCTGCTGTAGCACCATGTGATCACTGTTCTGATATGAGTGTTCAAGGTGACTTTCCTGGAAAGCAGACTAAGAGACAGACAGTGACAGGTAGGAGGCTTTTAATGTGGATTTTAGGTTAATTGTCCTTATATTTGGAGTAAAATGAATGGCAGCTTTTCTCTGTTTCTGTGTCTGTCTCTCCTTCACTTCCTCTCTCCTTATGTGGAGAATAAATTGGAAACAAGGTGTGTATTTCTATAGGCTCCAATTTTTTCCCAAGAGGAAATAGAAATTCTGTCCTTACATACTGAACAACACACTAAACAAAGACATAGTCTTGGTACCAAAACTTACTGTTTTTCCTAAGTTCAGTGCCTTCTGATCTTAATAAATTATTTTTTAAAAAATTAGAATTTGGGAAAGAGGGTAAATATTTTCTTTTCCATTCCCATATTCTAGGTTTAAATTTCAAGGTTTTCATTTCCTCAAGGTTTTCAAGAACACATGTTTTTACTGCAATGATTGTTGACTTAGCAATAATGTAAGCAACACAATGATTTTTCCTACCTTCAAGACCCTGAATCCGCTTGAATGAAATCTGCTTTCAAGCCATCTTCTGTGTCTACCCACTATCTGTGCTAGTCAGACCTAGCAACTCTGTGCTTATTTTATTCCCATTCCAATTTTACTTCTGCAAGTTTTTCATTTTGCAAGCTTCTTTTGTTTCTTCAAGCCCATATTATAAATCCTTGAACACTCAGAACATAATTTTCCTGTGGGAAAATTCCATAGCACACACAAGCCTTTCTCTAATTCCAATGGCATTTGTTCCCCTTTAACTCATTCATTACTTTTACTCAATATAATGGTTAACTTTAACGGCTATTTATCTTACTACTTATATTTATTAGTATTTTTAAGCCCTTTGAATACATTATCATCTTTGCTGGATTTATTTGGAAATGAATGTGATATTGTTGAATTATAATCTTAGGTGTAAAAATGTCATATTTATCACTGCTTGCTGGTAAATAAGAAAGGTCTGTACCATGTTTTTAGTAACTCACAAGCATTCGATTTCTTTGGATTTGATTTGAGTGTACAACTGTGATTAGCAGAGTGGATAGTACATAGCCTCCTTATTGTTAAGTGAATATGTGGTACCACTTATTACTAAACAACAAATTGCACTTATTTTATATTTTTATTCTTTTACTTTTAGTTTGGTAATGACTGCTTCACATTGTGAATGTTAATTTAAATTTTTATTTTATTTATTTTTTGGTGGTAGAAGAGCTTCAATTCAGGGCCTCAGGTTTGCTAGGCAGGCATTCTACCACTTGAGCCATACTGCTAGCTCTTATTTTAAAATGGTTACATACTTAAAAGAAGTTTCAAAGATAATACAGAGAGGTCACTTGTGCCACCACCCAGCTTTCCCCAGGGATAACATTTTCAGAACAACAATACATTATGAAAACCAGAAGTGAAATGACATTGGGATGATAGAATTAACTCAAATTTATGGACATCACTCAAGTTCAACATTTTTATATGTACTCATTTTTTACTGTTTTTATTAGTATAGTGCATACATTTAAAAAATATCTATTATACATCTATAGAACCTCTTTGTTTTACTTTCTAGGCCTTTTGTTTTGTTCTTACAGGAAACTAGAAATTTTTTCTTTTCATTATCATATTGTAGTACTGGGGAAAGTTCTTACAATATATCATAGTTGAATTTACCCCCTCCATCATTCTCCTTTATCCCTCTCAAACAAGGACTTTCATTCTGTTTCCAAGGTGTTTTGTTTGTACCAATATTGTGCTGTCTGTAGTAAGAAGTAATGACTGAACAATACACTGAATTAATATCTAATGTAAAGATTGCTGGGTGCTTGTTGTATTACATATTCTGAGGTGATTCTAATAGGGATTTGTGGATCTTTGCCCTGGTCGTGCTTCTGAGCAACAATTTTTTCTGCAGCAGCCTGGGCACCATCAACAACAATGCCTGGGAGAAGCTGCAGTATCCTTTCCAGTTTTACTGAGAAATTTATGAGGATGTAGACCAAATTGGATTCCTCCTTCTCCTGTGGCCAAGTTGCCCTTGGTGGAACAGAAGGGATCAGAGCAAAAGAGAGTGTTCATGATGGTTTTTATGGGGGAAATGTGGAAATTGTGGTTGGCAGTTCCTTTTCTTTAGCCAAGTCCTAGTTATGTGACAAAGCTGACAGAGCTAACCAGGATGATGTCCTCCCTAAGTCCTGATAGAGTAGAAGATGGAACAGAATTTGTGAGTTTCTTTCCAGACTTTGCCTGGGCTATTAAAGATTTCATCCTAGAGCTGAAGTTAGATGGTTGCCCCATCAGGGAAGATGAGTACTTGAAGAATACCTTGAAGATGATTCCAGGTATCAGATCCTGGACTGGGTACAAGATTACTTGGTAGAAGATGGAATCTGCTAAATATTATCCATCATGTCTGTGGTAATATTTGTATTTGGGCTAGATTGAGGTCCATAGAGTGGAGACTAGGTCATTGGTGGTTGTTCCCTAATAAGTGATGAGAATTAAGCTCATTGAGGAAGCAGAAATTATTAAAAACCAATTTCCATCTAAAATAATTTGTACTTTAGCACACAGATTACAGTGAGTATTATAACTTTCCAAATACCTGACATTTTTTTTATTATGCTTCTCCCTTTATGTGTTGAGGAACACAATGAACTAGATACTTGTTGGATGTGGAATTACAATGGAAAACTTATTTTGTTTAGTTATAGTTCTTCTTGAGGAGAATATCATGTTTTAGTTACTGGATAGTTACATGCTCCATAAAAAGTGACAATATTCAGACCTAAAAAGCTGCTTTCAGTGTTTACCTTGCTTCTGGTCTCTGCCATAACCTCCATTTTTCTTTCTCTATAATAACATTATCTTTATTATAACCTTTATTCATGATGATACTACTTTAAGTTAATAAATTATTTTAGCAGGGTGTGGAACTGCACACTTTTGTAATCCCAGCATTCAGAGGGTGAAGCTGAAGAATTGTGAGTTCAAGTTAGTCTGGGCTACACAGTGAGACCCTAGTTTTTTTTTTAATTTTAATTGTATGTTTACATTTACTTACATGTGTATACATTATTTGGGCCACCTTCCTTCCCCCCCAACCCCTGCCTCTGGGACTGTTCTGCTCTCCTTTTCTCCAATTTTGTTGAAGAAAAAACATATAAGATAAAAAGAAAATGGCCATTTTGCTAGTTGAGATGAAGATAGCTATACATGGAGATTCCTTATGTTGTTTCTATGTACATGTGTATTACAATCCAAATTGGTTCATCTCTACCAGACCTCTTCACTACTTCCTGGTCCCCTTCCCATAGTGGCCACTCTGTGCTGCATTACATTTATAGATTTGTGTATGTTGAACCACCCCTTCATCCCTGGGATGAAACTGACTTGGTCGTGGTCAGTAATCTTTCTGATGTGTTGTTGGATTCGGTTGCCATTATTTTATTGAAGATTTTTGCACTGATGTTCATTAAGGAGATTGGCCTATAGTTCTCCTTTTGGAAATGTATTTGTCTACTTTTGGGATGAGTGTAATATTGGCTTCATAGAATGAGTTAGGCAATTTTACTTCCCTTTCTATTTTGTGGAACAGTTTAAGGAGTGTTGATATTAGTTCTCCTTTAAAGGTCTGATAGAATTCAGCAGAGGATCCATCAGGTCCTAGACTTTCCTTTTTTGGGAGACTCTTGATTGCTGCTTCAATTTCATTTTGTGTTACAGATCTATTTAGGTGGTTAATATCCTCTTGGTTCAATTTTGGATGGTCATAAGTATATAGAAATTTCTCCATTTCTTCAAGATCTTCAAATTTATTGGAATATAGGTTACCAAAGTAGTCTGATGATTCCCTGGATTTCTGTGGTGTTATCTCCCCTTTTGCATTTCTGATTTTGCTGATTTGGGTTTTTTTTCTCCCCTCATTTTAGTCAGATTTGTCAGAGGTCTGTCAATCTTACTTACTTTTTCAAAGAACCAGCTTTTTGTTTTGTTGATTCTTTGCATGTTTTTTTTTTGGTCTCTATTGTATTAATTTTGGCCCTTAATTTTATTATTTCTCTCCATCTGCTTGTTTTGGGTTTTGCTTGTTCTCTTTTTCTAGGAGTTTGAGATGTAACATTAGGTCATTTATTTGAGATCTTTCTGACCTTTTAATATATGCAGTCATGGCTATAAACTTTCCTCTTATGACTGCCTTTGCTGTGTCCCATAAGTTCTGGTAGGTCATGTTTTCATTTACATTAACTTCCAGGAAACTTAATTTCCTCTTTTATTTCATCAGTGACCCATTGATCATTGAGCAATGTGTTGTTTGGCTTATAATTGTTTGTGTATTTTCTGTTGTTATTTTTGTTGTTGAGTTCTAGTTTTAATGCATTGTGATCAGATAGAATACATGGGATTGTTTCTATTTCCTTATATTTGCTGAGGCTTGCTTTGTGCCCTAAGATATGATCTACTTTGGAGAAAGTTCCATGGGCTACTGAGAAGAATGTATATTGTGTGGATGTTAAATGAAATATTCTGTAGACATCATCTAGGTCCATTTGATTTATGGTGTGATTTAGTTCTAGAATTTCTTTATTGAGTTTTTTGTTTGAATGATCTATCTATTGGTGATAAGGGGATATTAAAGTCTCCCACTACCACTGTGTTGGAGTCTATATATGCTTTTAAGTTCTTTAAAGTATGTTTGATGAAATTGGGTGCACTGAGATTGGGTGTATATAGGTTGAAAATTGTTAAAATGTGGTATCTATACACAATGCAATTTTATGCAGCCATGAAGAAGAACGAAATGTTTTCATTTGCTGGTAAATGGATAGAATTGGAGAACATCATTCTGAGTGAGGTTAGCCTGGCCCAAAAGATCAAACATTGTATGTTCTCCCTCATATGTGGACATTAGATCAAGGGCAAACACAGCAAGGGGATTGGACTTTGAGCACATGATATAATCAAGAGCACACAAGGAAGGGGTGAGGCTAGGTAAGACACCTAAAAAATTAGCTAGCATTTGTTGCCCTTAATGCAGAGAAACTAAAGCAGATACCTTAAAAGCAACTGAGGCCAATAGGAAAAGGGGACCAGGAACTAGAGAAAAGGTGAGATCAAAAAGAATTCACCTAGAAGGTAACACACACGCACAGGAAATCAATGTGAGTCAATGCCCTGTATAGCTATCCTTATCTCAACCAGCAAAAACCCTTGTTCCTTCCTATTATTGCTTATACTATCTCTACAACAAAATTAGAAATAAGGGCAAAATAGTTTCTGCTGGGTATTGAGGGGGTGGGGGGTAGAGGGAGGGGGCAGAGTGGGTGGTAAGGCAGGGGGTGGGGGCAGGGGAGAGAAATGACCCAAGCCTTGTATGCACATATGATTAATAAAAGAAAAATAAATAAATAAATAAATAAATAAGATAATTGTTATTTCCTTTTGGTGTACTTCTCCTTTTATTAGTATGGAATGTTCTTTATCTCATTTGATCAATGTAAGTTTGAAGTCTACTTTGTCCAATGTAAGTATTGCTACTCCTGCCTGTTTTCTAGGGCCATTGACTTGGTAAATCTTCTTCAAGCCTTTCATTCTCAGTCAGTGCTTATTTCTGTCAGTGAGGTGTGTCTCCAGTAGGCAGCAGATTGTTGGATCTTCTTTTTTAATCCAGTTTTTAAATTGGTGTCCTTTGATGGGGGAATTTAGTCCGTTAACATTTAGTGTTAGTACTGATAGGTATGTGGTGATACCTGTCATTTAGATGTTTTTGTTGTTTAAGGGTTTGATTGTGTGCAGCTGAATCAATATTACTGTCTGATTCCTTATCTCTTCTCTTCCTGTGGTTTGATATTGCCTGTCCTCTTGTGATTTTGTTTGCTTTCATTTTCTGTGTACAGAATTCTTTGGAGAATCTTTTGTAGTGGTGTCTTGGTGGTCATATTGTTTTAGTTCTGCTTATCATGGAAGAGTTTTATTGTTCCATCTATTTTGAATGATAGTTTTCCTGGGAGTATCCTAGGGTTGAAGGTATTTTCATTGAGTGCCCTGAATACCTCACTCCATGCCCTTCTTGCTTTTAAGGTTTCCATTGAGAAATCTGCTGTGATTTTGATGGGTTTACCTTTATATATTATTTGTTTTTCTCTACTACAGCCTTCAATATTCTTTCTCTGCTCTCTGTGCTTACTGTTTTAATGATAATATGTCATGGTAAAATTCTAATTTGGTCAAGTCTATTTGGTGTCCTGGAGGCTTCCTGTACCTGAAGGTGCAAAACTTTCTCTAGATTTAGGAAATTTTCTGTTGTTATTCTACTGATTATATTATGAATCCCTTTTGCTTGGACCTCCTCTCTTTCTTCAATGCCCATGATTCTCAGGTTTTGTATTTTGATGGGGTCAGTGAGTTCTTGCATATTCCTTTTGTAGGTCTTGAGTTGTTTGACTAATAGTACTTCAGTTTTTCCTTTAATATCTGTTTTATCTTTGAGTTCTGAGATTCTGTCTTCCTCTTGTTCTAGTCTGCTGGAGTGGCCTTCCACTCTGTTTTGGGTTTCTGTTTCATTCTTTTTTCTGAGGTTTTCCATGTCATGGGTTACTTCCTCTTTAATATTGTCTATTTTCATCTTTAATTCATTTATCTCTTTATAGTGTTCTCTGTTTCACTTGGGTGTTTATTTAGGGCTCCTATGAGTTGATTTATTTGTTTCTATGTCTTCTTGTATTCTTTACATTTGGTGTCTTGAAATTTCTTCAGTGCATCTTGTACATCTTGGTTAAGTATGTCTACTATCATCTTCATGAAATTCTCAGTGATTACTTGCAGGATTTCTTCTTTGAAGGTGTTTTTGTCACATTGTTGGGTTCTTTGGTGTCAATTATCTTTGCTTTGTTGGTGTCTGGAACTGGGTATCCATTTTCTTCATTTCGCTGTGAATCCTGTATTAAATTATTTTTTGGGGGAGAATGGTTTCCATCCCTTTTTCTTCTTCCTATCACTCCACTTGTACTGTGCAACTATGGTCTTGATAGGGTAGTTGGTAGTTTCAGTCACTTGTTTTCTTTCCCTTAATTTAATTTTTGTTTTGTTGCTGTCTTGAGTTTTTAGCTAAGGTTGTGTCCCTGTCTAGGTATAATTTAGTAATAACTAATACCCAGGTTTAAATGTTATATAGGAGACCCCTTGGTGGTAATATCTATAAGCAGTGGGAGTTGCAGGGGTTAACATTTGTAAGGCTACCTGTAGGAATTTGGGAAGTTGGATGGGGTGGCACAAAAGGGGGAGGTGGGAAGTGGGGTGGGTGAGTGGGGGAAGCAGTGTGGGGGCTGCTGGTTTTTGTGGTGCTTGTGTGTGTTTGGCTGTATTTCTATTGTTGTAGTAGAGGTTGTTTGTGTTAGGGATTGCAGGGGTTTGGTGTTGTGTAAAGTTGGTATAGTACGTTGTCAGCAGGTGATGAGTGTATAGGAGGGAGGTGTGGTCTGGTGACAGGTTGGGGGAGAATGTGAGGGATAGGTGAGTGCTGGGGGAATAGAGTGGGTGAAAAGGGGCAGAATGAGCTATTGGGGAGGGAATCAATAGATTTTAGCACAGGAGAAGGAGGGAGAGTGAAGGGGATGAGAGTAAGGATGAGAAGATGATGATGGTAAAGTTGATAGTATAGAAAGATAAAGAAAAAAGATAATAGGAATAAAAATAAAAATAGAGAACCCACAATAACAAAGCAAACAAACAAATAAAAACCAAAGAAACCAACAGGAAAGAACAAGTGAACAAACAAATGAAAACAAACAAACAAACAAACAAAAACAAAACAAAAAAAGGAAAAACACCAGGTTCAGGAACAATAGAATTTCAGTCTTAGTTTAAGTTCTGGAGTTACTCCTCTGGCATCCAGTCCTGGTATTGGCATATAAGCAGAAGCTCTGATGTGGTCTTGCCTGGTAATTGGCTTGTGAGTAGTGTTTTGGTCTTCTTCTGTCTACCAGTTGAATTGAAATTGTGTGGTGAGGTAGCTTTGCCAGGTCATGCAGGGTAGTCCAGAATACTGAGTTCCTCAGGTGATAACTGTGTTACCTTTCAGCTGCAGCTGCTTGGTTAGCTCCTCCCCCAGAGAGGTGTGGCTGTTTAAGTTTGAAATCTGCCCTCAGGTTCAGATCAGCTCTGTAGTCCACTGTTTATCCTGCTTTGGAGGTAGCCTTTAGCTGTGCTTGTTTACTGGGATTTCTGGGCTGGGGGCTGATTTCTCTGCCCCACACCCTTTCCCTGGGGCAGGGTCAGTGTTCCATCAGCCACCTCTGCTGTCAGTGTGTTATGATGTTTTAGTGTTTGTTTTTCAGTTTTGCAGGGCAGTTCTGTTTTGGGTGCTACTCACTGGCTCAGGAGATGATCTCTGTGATCCACTATCTGCCCTGCTTCAGGCAGTGGCTTATTGCTTGGCTGCTCTTGGCCTTCCTGCCTCTCTGGCATTTGTTTACTGGTAGTTCTGCTGAGATTAGCTCCTTGTCCCTCCCCCCTTCTCTGGTGCACTTTCAGTGTTCCCACCCCCTCTGCTTTTGTGCAGATTATAGTTCTCTATTTATTGTCCAGGTTTTTTTTTTGGAGGGGGTCAGTCTGCCCAGGTGCTGTGCTGGTTTATCCCAATGGTGGCTGGGGGAATTCTGTCTGATGTGTGGTGCTCACCTATTTGGTCTGTAGAATGTCTCACAGACAGGTTTGGAGCCAGTGGTGGCAGCTGCACCACTGTTTTTTTGGGTTGCCTTCCACAGGCTAGTGGTTCAGGGTGTCAAAGGTTAGATTCTGATTAGTGCTTTACTTCCACCAAGTGTGGCTCCAGCATCTCAGTGAGGGTTTGGATCGGAGCTCAGGCTATCTGCTTCCCTACCATAGTTGCCATCTCTTATTCTTGTCTTGGAAGGTCCTTATTTCTCCCTCAAAATTGAAAGACAGCTTTGCTGAATATAAGATTCTTGGTTGGCAATTACTCTTTCAGGGTGTGAGTTATATATTGCTTCATGCTTTCCTGGCTGTTAGCTTTTGTGTAAGAGGTCTGAGGTGATTCTTATGTGTTCTCCTTGGTATGGAAGCTGGTGTTTTTTTCCCTAAAGCTTTCATTACCCTTTCTTTGCACTTTAGTTTGGGTATTTTAGTTATGATGTGATGTAGGGTTGTTCTTTTCTGGTCATGTCTATTTGGAGTTTGAAATGTCTTCTGTACATGTGTGTCTATATTGTTATGTAGACTTGACTGATTTTCTGTTTTGATTTCATTGAATATGTTCTCTATGCTTTTAATTTGTATTTCAGCTCCTTCTACCCCATGAATTCTTAGGTTTGGTCTTTTGATTGGGTTCCAGATTTCTCATATATTATAGTCATGCATATTCACTTTTTTTGTTGTGACTGTGTGCACTAACTCCTTGATCTTGTCCTCTGTTATTCTTTCTTCAGCTTGATCTTGTCTGAAGATAGTACTATCCACTGTGGTTTGTATTTGATTTATTGAATTTTCCTTTCTAACATTGCTTCTTGGTTATTTTTCATAATTTTCATTTCCTTCTTGAATTTCTCTTCCATGTTGGTGACTTTTTTTTGTCTAGGTCTTGGGTTGATTCCCTAACTTCATTTATGTCTTTATTTGGATCCTCTTTGAGGATCTGTCTCAGATATTTTGGGCATTCAGTATCTTCAGATTCAGATGTTGAGCTGTAGTGGGAGTTTAGAGGTGAGGCATTGTCTTGTTTTTTCATATTTAAATTTCTATGTTGTTAATTGCACATCTGTAGGTCTAAGACTCCTTTTTCTTCCTTGGGTGAGCAGAGAACCTACCGCCATAATAAGGTTAACAATTCAACAATAAATCGTGTATTTGAATGCATAAGGAACAATTGCAAATCTTACCTATTTCCCCAGGTTGTATGGGAGCAAAACTAATTTCTAGGGGGGGTGACCTGGGAATGTGACACTGGTTGAAAAGTATACAGATTAAAAATTGACTATTATTGTGGCTGGACATGTGAAAGGGAAGATAAAAAGAAGGGAGGTAGATATAGGATATACTAGTATAAGAGTGCTCTATAAATGTATAAAGGAGAAATAGAGAATGGTTTGGGAGATAGGGAAGATAAAAATGAGAAGTAGAACAAAAAGATTCTAACAGTTTGCAATCGAGTTAAAAGAAAGAAGAAAAAAGAAAGAAAAATGAAACAGCTAAATGTGAACCAATTGGATAAAGAAAAACAAAGAAACAACAACAAAAAAAAGAGAAACAGCAACAACAGAAAGACAAAAAAAAAAAGAAAGAAAACAAAAACCAAAACAAATAAACAAAAAAAACCCCACTCATATTTCTTGTTGGAGAGAAGTGCATTTGTCCACATCAGTTTTTCTTGTCCTGGTTGTTCTGGGAGCAGCTACAAAGGGCAGAGTTTCATCTCTAGCTCACGATGTGTCAGGGGTCTCAGAGACCAGGCAGTTGATACTCTCTAGGCCAATTTTCTTTTCCTTTTTCTTTTGTTTGGATGAAGCATTAGCACATAACACTGTACAGAGAGCACTCCCAGTTCCAAGAGTTTTCCTCTAATCATCTTTTTTTTTTGTTTTTTTGGTGGGACTGGGATTTGAACTGAGGGCTTCACACTTGCAAAACAGGCAGAATTTCCCTCCAGGTTGTACAATAGTTCCAGCAATAACCAAATTTGCTACAGTCTGGTCCCTTGCCCATGGGAATAGAAGTAAGTGGATGGGAATAGCATGGTGGCCTGCCCTCCTGTCATTCATAGATCCAAGCCTGCACACAGATTTTGTAATCCACCAGCTCCTCAGGTTGAAACCACAAGGTGATCTTTTCTGCACTCTCCAGAGAATCGTTTCCACAAATGATGTTCCTGCCAACTAGGATACAAAAGTTCCCATGGATGGTCCCAGGCTTGGAATCCACAGGAATGATCTCCCTCAGCATCAGTCAGTCTGTCTTTACAACATTCAGTCCCTCCCAGACCATGGCAACCACTGGCCCTGAGTGCACGTTTTTTGCCAGGCCAGTGAAGAACAGATGGTCCTTCAGGTCAATGTAGTGTTCCTTGAGAAGGTCTTTACAAGCCTGCACACATTTGAGAGCCACAAGGCAGACTCCCTTGTGCTCAAATTGCTTGATGATCTCCCCCACCAGACTCTGCTGGGACCCCATCTGGCTCTTTGGCAATCAAAGTTCTCTCATTGTTGGTCATAGTTCCCTTCAGCACCTTGGACTTTGACTGCAACTACCGGAAATGCTTCCAGGCCAATTTTCTTAAAATGCTTTGACCTCAGTTGTTTTGGGCCTTGGAGGCCTCATTAGATAGTGGGGTAAGACTTCCTGTTGAAGTGCTGAGAGATCAGATCATGTGAGATCACTCATTCTGTGAGTAGGTTGCAGTAGTTTGAAAGGGTGGGGCCACTGACCTCTGCTTTTTAGATTGTCTTCATCAAAACCTCACCTTCTCTGTGTCTGGATGTCTCCCACAGAGAAACTGTGATTCTGAGACCAGGAACAATCAGGCTGCAATCTTGTAAATACTGAGCTGCTCAGTTTGAAGCTGCTTGTTCTTGTTTGCAATAAAGCAGCCACTCTAACTTGAGTTCTTAGTTAGTGGGGACTGGTTGCTATGTTTTTCAAATTGACCTTATTCAATGGAGCTGCTGTGGCACTATTAAGCAAGGCTGCTGACCTCTGGGCATTTTTTGCTGTTTTCCTGCCAGGAACCCTCAGATTGCTCCATCTGATCCTCTCCCTTGCTAAGTCTCCCTCTGATGGCAGATTCTATGTGGATATTGTGGCTGGGAGTCCCAGAACTATTGGGCTGTGATTTTTCATGTTCTCTGATTTGTTCATTCTCAAAGTTCACCTGCCTGTAAGGAGCTTCTGATATCTGATCTCTCTGCCAGCAAAGCCTAGTTGTTTTATTTGGAAAAATTACCACAGGCAGTTACTCAGGGTTGCCAATACACTTTGCCTTCTTAGCTCACTGCAAGTCAAAGCCTCTCTGTGGCCAGGTGTCTCAACACACCTTGAGCAGTGATTGTTCCTTGTTTTCAGGACCCCCAAGTACCTGAAATTGACCAGGAAGTCCTCTTTCAAGATGGAACCTTGCCACAGCTCTCTGAGGTATGCAAAATGAGGGGATGTCTTGTCTGTTTCTGGCTTGTCGTGCAGGGGAAATTACTGTCCCATCAGATCCCTGTACTGTGGTTAGGGTTTGTGGGTGGTGTAATTATTGTCCCAGAGCTAAGGTTGCCAGTCTATTGAGGCAGCAGCAGCAGCCAGGCTTACCTTGAGGTAGACGCTTCAGCTTCTCCTCTCTCCAAGGGGAACTGGGGCTGGAACCCAGGCTGGCACAAACTGTTTCTTGATTTATTTTGTCATCTTTTTGATTTGCTCTATTTTTCCTATCTCCTGTCACTCTTTTGTGTTTCTCTGTGCTCTTCTTCTCTTTGGCACTTCTGTATGAGTCTCTTCTTTATCCAAATTCTTATTCATGGGCCTGATGAAGAAAGTTTCTACTCCTTTGTCATCTTGTCCCTTTGTTGTAGCATTCTGAATAGATTAATTGTCCTGGTGGAAGCATTTCTTCAGTTGGAATGAAGACATGTAGGCCAGCAATAATATGATTGTGGGACCCACAACCATTTTTTTAAAATATTGTCTGCATTTTAAAAAGGTAACATGTGCATTATAGGCAAAAAAATTCAAGAAACAAAGACAAAAGTCATCAGCAGTCACAGGCCATTCAGTGGCCATGTCCTTCTACTTCCTGCATGTGTACACAGAGAGATCTTTAGATGATTGAGATAGTATGGTATGTGCCATGATCTCCACACACCATGGTGTTCATCAAGTGAAATTTTCAAAAATATTTTGATAACCAAGAATTCACATCACCAACCAGTATGTTAGGAAAAAAGTGATCCTGCCTTCCTTGGAGACAAAATTTTCATTAAAGACAAAAAAAAAAAAAAGGAGGAGGCCTCTCCTCAGAAGCATTGGAAATTACAATTAAAATGCCGTATCTCTTAATTCTCGATTTAAGATGTGATATAAAACAGTGGAGTACACGAAGCATAGTTTCTAAGAGCGTTCATGGCCAGTTTCATGTCATTAAAATACAGAATGCATTTGATCAGAATTCATGTGGAATACAAATACTTTCAAGTTTTTAGCCACTGAATTAATGTATTCGTATTATAGAGTCAGTAGATGCATATCTGTCAATGACTGCCAGTGCTGTGTGAATCTAACCACACATGCTCAGGTAGTCTTCCTTTTGTCCCTCCACTGCCAGCCTAACAATAAATCTTGACTCACACTGCACAATAATTCTATGTCTAAGATGCATACTTTGTGTCAAATATAACACATATTTGCAAGTTGGCTAATTTTCTAGCTCTATATTTTACCATACATTGTCACCTCAGAGCATCTATACACCTTAGATATAGCAAGCAAACATTTGTTAATGCATCACAAGGAGTAATAGTGAGTGGTGCCACTGCCATTTCCATCCATGATCTGGGACCCGTGAATCCTAGATACTTGAGAAACACAACCATACATTGGATGTCAATTCATAGTATATACAAACCTCTGAAAAAACTTGACCCAGGCATGCAATGTATTGCCACATAGCTATTAGTGTAAGTGAATCTTGAAAAGATCATTCAGCTACACAAATAATTCAGTTTTTCCAGAATAGTGTAAACATGATGAGACCAGTGAATTTCATGGTCATGGGCTCATTACTGCACTTCATTTACTGTGAAGGGAGTACCTTGATCAGAAGCAATACTGTATAGAGTGTCATGACAATGGACACATTGTAAGTCCACAGGTGGTAGTTTTGGCAGAAACATATCATGCACTGAGGGAAAATCCATATCTAGGGTAGGTCTTTATTCCAGGAAGAAGAAAGCATTAGAAATTGTCCAGTGTAATCAACCTGCTACAATAGTTGGCTGACCACTTTGGGGAATGGGGCCATGTCAGAGAACCAGTATTGGTCTGTGCTGCTAGCATATCATTAATGTGAGTAGTTAGGTAAGCTTTGGTGGGTTAAAGTTTATTTGCTGGGCCCCAAAAATGTCTCCGACCCTACTACAATGGCCACTTTTTTTTCATTAGTCTTTGGATGATGGCAATGGTAGATGAGGAAAGAGACTGATTGTTATCTACAGAAAGATTCATCTTATTCACTTAATTATTAAAATCTTCCTCTGGTTACATCACCCTTTGATCAGAATTCACATGGAATACAAATATTTTCAAGTTTTCAGCCATTCAGAGATATTTATCCACATATGTCTTCTCCAAATTTCTTTGTCAGTAATTTTCCAACCGTGTTCCTTCTAAATCTTTGCCCATCCAGTCAGATCATTAGCCAAAGCCTGTGAATCTATACATAATTGCACCAAGAAAAGGGCTGAGATGCACTGCTCAAAGTTCTGCTCACTGGGAGAATTTCCCTTCACCACTGCTCTTCAGGAATGTCCCAGAAAGGGTCTGCAATGCTGTAGCTATCCATTTGTGGAGCTATCGGCATATCATGCAGAAATAGGTATGATCAGATCCAAGCCTTCTTTTCCTTTGTCAAATGATTTTAAGAAACTTCACGAGGCCACAGGTGTAGACTGGGAGGAACAGGTAATGTGTCTGGAATAGGGTTCCATGTATCTTACTTATGCCTTCAGAGATGACTTGTACCTAATCCTTCATACGTCACTTGTATTTGATGATGGAGTTCTACTTTGTAAACCTAATTCTTTAACTTTGTGAGTCAGACAACAACCCATTCATGACAGGTAGCTCAGGTCTCATGGTAACTTGCTGGCCCATGGTTAAGCAGTCAGTCTCAAGATGGTACTTGGCAATAGCTCTCTGAAATATAGGGAGCAACAAAATGAATTTCTTCTCCAATGTTGACCTGCCACACAGAAGTCAATGTCACACCAAATATTCACACTGAATTTAAGGCTTTTGGGCTATTTCTTACTGAATTCTGAAAAATTTGGTGTGGTAGGTGCAAACCCAGATATGAACCAGAGATCTTTTCTGTAAGACCCACTAGGGAAATAAGAACCGTCTCTCAAAAAAGGATGCTTATTTATGGAGGGCAGCAGTTATTTTCTTCCAAATCCTAAAGGCTTGGCTGTGATTTACATACACAGGTCTGCCAAAGGCTCTAAACAACATCCCTCCCCTCTACTGATTATTAAGCATGATTGAATCTGCTAGATTGTACCAAGTGAGTAGCTTGAACTACACCTTCTAACTACTTTTTGGGCCCTGTAAAAACATCAACTTTTTGAGTTGTTCTGTAAATGGGCCAGAGTCACAGACCCAAATTAAGCGAATGTTTCCTCTAAAATCACAAGAGGTGTACTAGCTATTGGGCCTTCTTTTTGGTTATAAGAGGTGCGTGAAGCAAATTATCCATCCACTTAGAAGACATACCTTGACATTACCTAGACCACTGGTTCTCTAGAAATTTCACCAAGGTCAAGGAATATAAATTTTTGTTGGATTTATTTCTACTTTCCAATCTGCCTAGATTTTACCAATTGGTCCTGAATAGTTTCTACTTCTTACTTACTGGGTCCAATCAGCTTACTGTCATCTATGTAATGGGCCACTATGGCATTCTATGAAAAGGAAAGGTAGAGAAAGGTAATTTGATCCTAAGATCCATGCTAATAATGACAAAGTTGAAGAGTTGATATACCCCTGTGGTAGGGCAGTGAAGATACATTGCTAGTCTTGGCAATTAAAAGAAACTTGCTTCTGGCAGTTTTTATGAATGGAGATAGAAGGAGAAAAACATTTCTTGATCAAATGTTGTATAGCAAGACCAGGGTATGTGTTCTCAAGCAATGAAACACATCCGGCACAGCAGCTGTGATTGGAATCATGTTCTAGTTAAACTTAGAATAATCAAATTATATTCTCTAAGATCCATCTGTCTTCTGCACAGGTGAGTTGCATATGGATGTGATGGGAATCATCTCTTCTGCATCTCTGAAACCCTTGACATTGGCACTAATTTCTGCATTACCTCCAGAAATGTGGTATTCTTTTGTATTACTACTTTTCTAGGTACAGGCAGGTACAGTATTTTTAGTTGTTTTTTTCCACCACAATAGCCATCATTTTACTACTCTCTGAACCAATGCAGGGATTCTGCTAGATGCTGATAACTGGGGAAGTAATTACAGGATGCATCAGGAGAACTTAATGGTAAGCCATACTGATGTTTTGGGTCTCTTGGATTCAGTATCATTTCAGAGCTGGTGTTCAGTTGCTCTTAAAAGGTTGATTATTTCCTTTTACCAATGTACAGATATCCTGGGAAAAGGTCATAGATTCCTTGTGAAAAGCTGGAAGAAAGTCTGAAAATACAAATTTTTGGCAGTTTACTAGCTCAAGTTCACTGGTGGTCTGTAAACAGGCTCAAGTCTAGTAGTTGATTGAGAGACTATGACTCTATTTTTAGAATTAAAGTTAGACTTTTGTTCTTTCAACTTCATGTTTTGCTTATACATATCAGTAAAAATTTAGTAGGTTTTCTATCAATGTCACTTTGAGTAACACCATGATCCACTAGACAACACTGTATATCTCCATATGTAAGACAATTCTGATTACAACTTTGACAGTGCTATTCATCATGGTAACAATTTCCCTTTGAAAGTTTGTGTGAACAGTCAGCACCTGCAAAATCCGGTATCCAATTACTCCCATTGTGTTTAGCCTATGTGGAACTCCTCATGAATGCTGAAGTTCACCTCACATATTTATTTATCATAGTCATGGTGAATGTGTGTCTTTTGGATTCTCCAGGGTGTGTGTGGGTAGGTGTTAAATGACAAGTCCATGCTAGCATTCCAATCTTCCCAGGCATTTGAATCCCTTGTAAGTTAAACCAAGACAGAGTCAGCATTTCCAACTCACCTGCCACAAGCCACCTTTTTGGTTCATGTTTCTGTCAACCAACCAACCCACTAAACTGACAGAGGCCTATTTTACATTTTTGTTTTAAAATTGACATATGATATTTTGCTTATTCATATAATAGAACATTATAATTTGACACATGTTCAATTTGTAGTGTTCATATCACAGTACTTACTATTTCCCTCTCCTCAAATATTATCATTTCTATGCATTGTCTTCAAATCTTCTATGCTACCTATTTTGAAATATCTAATCTTTTTTATGTAAATGTTAGTTTTACTTCGTTTATCTATATAGGCTATAGTTAGTCTATTCTTTAGAACAAATTTTCCTCAAACTGTATTTTGGAACCCATTGCCTACCTTCTCTGTACTGCTTCTTTCCTTCCCTCTTCCTAGTCTCTACTGACTTCTACTGTACCTTCTCTTTCTATGTGATCAGTTTTATTAGCTTCCATAAATGAGTGAGAAAAGGTGGTATGTGTGTTTCTGTGACTGACCTGTTTCACTGCAGATAATGTCCTCTGCTTTGCTTCAGATGAAAGGATTTTATCCTATTTTATGGGTGAATAATGCTGCATTGTGTATATACATTTGATCAAATTCAACATCCCTTTACGATAAGAATTTGAAGGAATCAAACATAAAAGGAACATGTCCCATTATAATAAAGGCCACATTTAACAAACCCACAACTAACATTCCAAAGGGAGGAAAGCTGACAGCTTTTATTCTAAGATCTGAAACAAGCAAGGATACCACCTTTCATCACTTTCATTCAACATAGTAATGGGAGTTACAGTGAGAGCAATCAGACATGAAAAAGAAATAAAGGACATCCAAACTGCAGAAGTGAAAGTCAAATTGTCATTGTTTTCAGGTGAAACAATCCTATATACAGAAAGCCCAAAGACTCCACCAAAAAAAAAAAAAACAGTCACTAATAATGTATTCAGCTAATTTGTAGGATAAAAATCAGCATGCAAAAGCCAGAGCATTTTTATAGTCCACAGCAAATTATCTGAAAATGAAACCAATAATCTCATTTACAACATAAACACATTAAAAAACCTATGAATAATTATAACAAGGCACTGCCCACTGCTAAAGTTACTCAAGCTCCAACAAGTTATTCAACAAAAGAAGTGCTTCATATTAGGCAGAGAAAGGTTTTGCATGTTGTTGACACAGGATGCATGATATGCTGGAGTGTTATGCACCAACCTGTTGCAATTTGACAGTCTGGTGGGCTCTATGAAAAAGGTCCTTTGGACTACCCCTGATTGAATGCCAACCTACCTCCTTTGGCTCCTGTATAACCTAAGAACTGTCCCCACTGAGGCAACAGAGGTACCCATGATCTGACTAATGTCTTTTTCTCTATCTCTTTGTGGGATGTAGAACAGTCTGCATGATAATTGCAGTTGGATACCTCAGTTGCCCTAAAATATGACACCATTGAGCAGGGCTAGACCTGCAGCAAGCCCAGTTACCCCAGAAGTACTTGTCATCCACCATTGCCAGCCTAAGAAATGAGTGAATCAGGCTCAATAAGGGCTCATAACAGCTATGACCAACAGGAAGCCAGGCCCTAGAAGAGCTCCTAGTCAGTATGACACATGGAGACTGAGTTGTAAACCCTGAGAAAATCCAGGGATTTGCTCAAAAAACATAGTTCCTGGGAGATGCTTGGGTCTCAGAGGAATATTCCTAATAAAGGCAAGTGAAACTGCTGTTCTTTGCAGCTGCCACCAACATCTGGTAAGCCTGCCTGGATATGGATGACAATATATACCAAGTCTGGGTGTTCTTTGGTCTCTGTAAATATCCAAAAGTGTGAGCCAGAATAGGTCTTTCTTCCATATGAGTTTATTATCTCAGGTAATTTGTCACAGCATCACAAAGGTGACTAGTACATGGTATATGCAACACTTGAATTTTTTTTGTCTGAAGTATTTTGCGTAACACAATGCCCTTTAGTTCCATTCATTTAGTGACAAATGACAAGATTCCAGTCTTCTTTATGACTAATATTTCATTGTGTGTACTTACGAAAATAATTTTTTGTAATCCACCTATCTGTAGATGGGAAGCTAGGCAGATTTCATATATTGACTATTGTGAATGGCACCACAGTAAGCATGGATATGCAGATGTCTCTTTTGTATGCTGACATCATTTCCTTTGAATGTATTCCAGTAAGTGTGCTAGAGCCAACTTGGCTATTTTTCTGGGATTTACTGTATGTCTAGAATTTGCCTGGAATTCCCTACTCTGGGGCCACAAGTAGCTTTCTGCAGGCTCAAAAGTGTCACAGACCTTCAGCTAGGCTTTGTAAGGTTTCCTGTGATTGTGACCACATTCTGTAGGGGGGTGAGGAAAAACTCTGTAACCAACTTGTTTTTCTGTAGCTGACTTGTCTTTCTGACCACCTGTGAACCATCTACTGCAAAACTCCCCTGGTTACATAAACCCTTGGGGGTATATAACTCATTTCCTGACACTGATCAGGGCTCAGGGCTTTGAGAATTTATCTGCCCCGAGTCTGCTAGCATAATAAAATTCCTGTTTCCTGCAAAGTGGTTCGGTGACTTTGTTTCCCTCTCTGTTTCCCGCAAAAAGTGTATTAGCTGGATCATATGGTATCTGCATTTTTAGTTTTTTGAGAAACCTCTATATCATTTGCATAGTGGCTGGTAGTTGCAATCCCAGCAGCGGTATATAAAGGTTCCTTTTTCTCCACATTCTCATAAGCATTTGTTGATTTCTTTTTTGATAATAGCAATTCTACCTATGGAAAGATTGTATCTCATTGCTGTTTGATTTGTATTTCTGTGATGCCTAATGGTACTAAGCATTATGTATTTATTGGCCATTTGTATTTCTTCTTTTGAGGCATTTCAATTCATATCCTTTGCCCAAGTTTTAATTTAATTACTTTGTATTGCTGATAAGCTTTTTGAGTTCTTCACATATTCTGGATATTAGCTCTGCTATCAGATGACTAGCTGGCAAGTATTTTTAGTAGTAGCTATATGTACATATGGCAAAACAGACTTTAATGTCAGAGCACCCACTTTTTATAAAACAAACACTATTAAGACATACAGGTAAAGACGTCTTCCAATGCATAGTGGAGGATTTCAAAACTGCACTCTGGGCATGTGTGAGAGCGCATGCGCAGGTCGGCCCCCCCAAGAAAATTTTAGGCATGATCCCGGATTAACTCTTTCCCTGCTTGCCCATTTAAGAGGCCTGGTCGGTTCCGTGCCTGAGCAAGTGGGGAGCTTGCCTTCCCCCTGCAGCGGGGCGGTAGGGGTGTTCACTGCAGGCTAGACATTCTGTGCTCTTGCAGAAGGAGGGCTGCTGCCATCAGGGGCGTGCACGATTTCCCCCACCCCGCCCCTTTCCCAAATTAAAAAAACAAAACCAGAAAAATCCAAAACACTGCCACCCACTGTGCCCCTGCGTCCATCCCGTCCTGGTTAGTGAGCCTGTGAACGCGGGGAGCCCAGGGCGAGTGTCTGTGGTTGTGTCAGGGTTCAGGTCTGTCATACTCCTGAAGATTTTGGTGGTATTAAAATAATACCCTGAGTTGTTCATGGGTTTTTTCATCAGTATGTCTGAAACAATTAAATATAATGACGATGATCATAACACTCTGTTTCTGAAAACCCGAAATGAACAACGTGTGGAGAGAGAATTCTGTGATATCGCCATTGTGGCTGAGGAAGTAAAATTCAGAGCACACAGATGTGTTCTTGTCGCCTGCAACACCTACTTTAAAAAGCCGTTCAAGAAGCTGAAGGTGGATAGTTCTTCAGTCATAGAGAGATTTCCTTCTTTCTGACATGATTTGAAGAGGTCCTGAACTGTATGCTCAAAGATTTCCGTGAAAAAGGAAGATGTTAACTTGATGTTATCAGATCAGATCCTCGTAACAGAGTTTTGGATAAACTCTATTCTGAAAAGCGCGATGTTCCTAGTCCTGATGAAAATAACAGTCAAAGAGTAAGTATTGCCTCAGAATAGATTGCCCCACTGGAGACGCTGCTGACACTCAGAAGGATGACGTGGATCAGGGACCAGGATGACAGTACTTCCAATGACATGATAGAAAGCACTCCCCCAAGACAGGAGGATGGCAAGTCACTGACCACCATGCCCAGGGTTCCGGAAGCGATTCTGAAAGAACTAGGGAAGCGAGGAGGTTCGAAAAGTGAATTACTATGGCCAGGAAGTAGAATCTATGGAAACCCCAGAGTGCAAAGATTGAGACCCCTCAAGCCTTAACATTTATTGATGGAATGAGTGAGGTGAAAGATGGACAAACACCAGGCTGGACGACAGTGGCCAATGACATGAAGTTTGAGTATTTGCATTCTGGTCACATCGGGAGCAGATTGCCTGCCATGCCTGTGGTAAGACATTTTCTGATGAAGGCAGATTGAGGAAGTTTAAAAAACTCCATACAGCAGACAGGCCATTTGGTTGTGAAATGTGTACAAAAGGTTTCACCACACAGGCTCACTTGGAAGAACACCTAAAAATCCACAGGAGGTGTAAGCTGTACAGTTGTGAGGTATGTGGCAAATCATTTATCCATGCCCCAGACTTAAGGAAGCAGGAGAGAGTTCACAGTAATGAGAGGCCATTTGCATGCCATATGTGTGATAAAGCCTTCAAAACAAGTCCCACCTCAAGGACCATGAGTGGGGACACAGAGAAAAAGCCTTTTGTGTGTGGCTCCTGCACCAAGGCCTTTGCCAAGGCATTGGATCTGAAGAGGCACCAGAACAATTTGCACGGTGAAATGAAGCAGGTCACCCCCAGTGCCCTCCAGAGTGAGACTGAACAGTTGCAAGGCACAGCAATGGCTGCTGAAGCAGAATTGTTGTTGGAAACAATAGCCTGTAGCTAAAGGTGATGGGACAGGAACACTTGGTCTGGGAGGCAGACACTGGGATTGCATTGGTTGTAATTGGTGAGTGTCAGTGACTTGTGTTTTTGTGGAAATGCATGGAGAATTATACCCACTGGACTTAAGGCAGTGCTTGGTTAGGTATTTTAAAACTTTTCTAAGTTTTGACCAAACAGTCTTATAGTGTCTAGTATTCATGTTGCCAGTGTTTCCCTCTCCTTTTTTTATGATTTTAGTTTGAGAACTGTGGTGTCCAGTTTAAAGTGCCCTTTTTTTGTGACTGGCATTGAACCTAGGTCCACAAACATGCTAAGCAAAACCCACTCCATCCCATTTTTTTCCATTTCTACTAAGTTCTCATCACTAAATTCTACAACAAAGAAGATTTTGTGTAGTCAATCAATTCTGTCTTGGCTTTTGATACATGTCCTAATAAGTGTGAAGATATCTCTATGATACCATGGTAATACAAAGTCTAAGAAAATGGAAAAGAGGTTTTTAGAAATGAACCAAATGCCACATACAGGAGTGGATGTGAACTTGTCTTAGTATAAATTGATGAAAACATGCTTAAAATAGAAATGTCTTCAAAAGTTCAGTAAATTAAAAATTTTTTAAGTATCTAAGAAACCTTTTGTATGAAGACTTATTTTGGGTATAAATAAATTTATTCCAATTAATGACCAAATTTCAATAGGGTGGAGACTTATTTTCCTCTACTTTTTTTTTGTTTGTTTTTCTTTTCAGTACTGAGGATTAAACTCAGAATCTCTTGATTGCGAGACGAGTGCTCTGCTACTTGAGTCATGCCTCTATCCCTCTGGTTTTAAGTTTGTTTTTGAGATTGGGTCTTGATCTAACTTTTCCTAGGCTGGCCTGGAATTCTTATCCTTCTGTCTCCATCTCCCTTTTATCTGGGATTGCAAGTATTGGTCACTATGCCTGACCTCTTTTGTTTGTGCTATGTTTTGTTTTTATTTCTTTTATAACCCCACACACCATGCCATCCTGTCATGTAGGTGGCTATGATTTCACACCAACATTTGAACATTGACAGTTTCACAGTCCTGGTGCTGGTCACATGTGTTAGGGATATTTGGCTTAGGAGCAGAGCTTTTGCTGTGCCCTACCTCCTAGCTCTTCAACAGAAGCTGAGATGTGCCTGGCTCAGAACTTTTCTCTTGGTTCCCACGGGAGATGGCAGTAGGCCTGTGGGAACTGGCACATCTGTAGGGCTTTGCTCACCAGTGGTTTGGGTTGGGGAAACTGGAAGGTGACTGAGAGCTACATAAAATTCTGAGGAAAGAGGTGATATGCTCATTGGACTTTGGAAGGAAGGAAGAAATAAGGAGCAATCACGGTGCTGCTCTCTCCTGTCTCTGGACAAAATGAAGATTCCTATCAGCCTGAGCACTGAGACTCTGATCCTCATAGAAAAGCATGCTTTCATCCTGAACTTACATAACTATGGCAGGAAAGAGAGGTTTGCATGATTAAGACACTTTATTACTATTTTAAATGTCCTAATTTTGCTAGAAACTAATGACAGTGACTTCCTTCCTGGGCAGTGACCATGAATGAGAAGCTTGGGGAACACAGAGCACATGGGGCATACAGTCCCTCAGAGACACAGGCAGCAGTTTCAGACAAGTGTGCAAGGCCCTTCCACTTCAGTGAGTCCCTTCTGTGCTAGTTCCTAAAATTATGTCCTGTATTTTGTGAACCCTAAAGACTGGGGAAAGTAGTGGGTTTATGGTAAATCCAGCCTATTGGCAGTGTCATAGGAGAGGATCAGCCTATATTTTGTGTACATGTGGTGGGTTTTATGCTTAGAACTATAGATCAGGTAAAAAAGAAGACTATCCATATGAGATCAAGAGGTGGTAGACAAAAGTAAATAGGCATTTTCAGTTTCACAATAACGTAAAAATGATTTGAGGTAAGTGTGACAGCATGGCCCCATGTCTGAACAGAGGAAAGATACCTCATTCAGGATCAGGAATTCAGAAATAGGAGGCACAGGAGGAGCAGAGTTTAGCAAATAAAGGACACAGTTGAGGAACCTGGTCTTATTAAGAACCCTCTACGCCCATGAAGTGGCTGAGTCAGAAGAGGATTCTCAGCTTGTAGAATGACAGGGAATTTTTGCTCCTCATCTCTTCAGCACCTAAAATGTTGACTTGACCCTGAAGAAAATTTTGCCTCCTAATGCCATCATCTTTGTAAATATGGGGCAGAATTTAGAAACTTTTGTAGTCCACATCTCAGGAGACTTATGTCTGACCATCTGCCAGGAAATAGATTTTTAAGTCCTTACTGAACAGCCACAATGAAAACTGAATGTGCATGTGTGTCTTGTATCTTCTAGGCCCTGTTCTCACTAGCAGACTTTTCCTGTTTACCCAACTTATGCCTTTTTCTTAGGTGTTAGCAGGCCTTTTGTCCCTTTATTTTTCTTTCTCCTTTTATTTTTATCATTTTTACATTTACTTACATGTGTGCCACCTTGTGCCCACCCGCCCCCAGCCAATTTATGCCAGCCAACACTTCCCTCCTGTCACAGGGACTTTCCCAGCCATGTTATTATTTCACTGATAATCTCAGTAGTTTCATTTAAACATAAGTTTGAATAAGTAACAAATTCATACAAAGTGAAAAATTATGGAATAAATGTGATATAAAATTAGTTATTCTTCCATTTCTCACCTCAACTATTCATATCCCTACCCATTGTGACCATGGATACTAGTTTATTTTGTATTTTTTCTTACGTAGATAAGAATATATGTGTATATTCACTATTTTCTAAGTTAAGTGGATATAACTATAACACTTTCTATAGTCTGTTTTTACTTGCAATAAACTTTTTGAGATGTTCTCATATTAACACCCTTTCATGTTAGTGACTGTACAGTATTCCTCTGAAAGTATGTACCAATATTAACTTTGACAGTTTCTGACAGAAGGATTTCAATATTTTTCCTACTGTATTGGCCTTACAATGATTTTGCTACAAATAAGTGATTAAAACTGTCATTTTCAACTTGGGTAAATAAATGCATAAGAGAAATTCCTACATGTAGAAATGCTAGATGAAAGTCATGTGATATACAATTGCATCAGTTGACACTCTCACGATCAAACATGAAAGTCTGTGAATTTCACCAAACCCTTGGCATGCTAGGACTGTCAAAATCACTTTTCCTCGCCCACCACAGAGATGAAGCAAGAACTTCACAGTTCTAATTTGCACTTTTATTTCAGTAAAATTAAACATTTGAAAAATATTTCTGCATATTAAAATGTGTTTGTTGGTCACTTCTCACAAGAGCTCATCATACATTATCTCCATGCCTAAAACTTGCAAAACAAATGTTTTCTCCATCTGGGTATTTGTCTTTTTGCTTTACTGAAGCCTTTTCTAACAATAATTTCAGTATCCTCTAACTTGTTTCCCAGTGCTTGAAATTAAGTCAATCAAAATTAAGTTTGTCCATAAGGACAAGGATATCAGGACCTGATATTCTTTGATAATTGCTTTTTATTTTTAAACTTTGTAAATGAAACCACTCTGAAACACTAGGAATGAGCCACTGTGTCACGCTATTAAAATAAAGTAGACTTTGTAAATTCCTTACTATAAATTTAATTATTCATTTATAACCTGAACATTTCCAATCCTGCACAAATTAATGTACAAGTTTCAGCAGTGCTACAAATAACACAGTGCAGACCACATAAACAAGCCGTGTAGTTTTTAAGGGTTGATTGTTTTCATTTTCTTTAATCCTTACATTTAGTTGATTTATCTCTTTAGTTAAGGCCTCATATTTCCTTTTAAATCTATCAACAAGCAGTTCTTCTTGCACCTATGAAAGAGGAAGAGTCAACTTTTGAAAAACCTTAATTATTAACAGTCAGGTTTTGCACCTAATAATTTCAGTTAATGCTTATATGTCTAATCTCTTCTACCTTAGAAGGTTCTCTGATATTACAGACATTTGGACCCGAGCAGTGGGAGTGTACTATGCATGATTTACACATCTGTGAGATTTCCTCAACACTGTCTCACTGCACGGTGGAGTTTTGTTCTGGCACCTAGAATGCCCTTTGGGAGAGAATGTGGGTTGCACTGTAACTGATACTCAGGCAATTGATCCTCAGACACTAGAAGGTGTCACGGCCAGAATCATCTAACAAACTATAGGGAACACTGACTTTGTATAGAACTCTGATTATCATGCCCTGTGGGGACAAAGAGTTTATTTTACTCCTGCTCAACAGGATGAATCAGGCAAATAAGGAAACAAATAGAGCAACTTCTGAGCTTTCAACACGTTCCACTTTCCATCAGGCCAAAGCTGATACATTCAGACTAGATGGATCTACTTCATGTCTCTTTGGTGGTCACACCAAGAATCCTAGGGACTAGTGCATTAACGTCATGTTCAACTGATGCTCAATAAGTATCCTTTAATGTCAACAAACAGCAGCCCAGCACCATGGGGGACATTTTTTCAACTCTTAAAAATATAATGCTACTCAAGTGCTGGAGTCTTGCAGATTTATAGGCTTCAGTAGGACCAGTTACTTTTCGAGTTTCCCTTAGGAATCAAACCTGCTCCAAAATTTTGGATGTCTCCTTCCTGAGGAACCAGGGCACTATGTGTTAGGCACTACCAGGTCCCATGCAGACTCACCTTAAGCTTATGCTGCAGCATCTTCTCAGACTCTCTCAGAAAGTTCTGCCTTTCCACCTCCCACTTCTTCTTTAGTTGGGCTATGTGTTCCCAGAAGCTTCTCTCTTGAGTCTTCATTGCTTCTTCTTGCTCCTTCTGTTTTTGTCTCAGCAGCTCCAGTTCTTTCTTCACTGCCTTCTTCTCAGCTCACTAATCTGTCACACAATAGTTTTTAATGGGAAGAAAACAAGAGTCAGGCCTGAGCCTACCTTTCTGAGCTGAGAGACCAAACTCACTTACCAAGAGGGGAACCTGAATTCTCCCACTAGCCATGCCAGCAGGATCATGATTCCCACCATGAGGTACCAGCACTTACTGGCTGGATGTGGAACCCCAACTCCACTGTTGTTTTCAGGTACAGGAGAGCCTGTACTCCATAAGAGGAAAATGCTCTTTGTTTTAGGACAATTTCCTTGTCCATCAGTCAGCAGGATTTACAGGAACCTCCCATCCCTCTGAAAGTGGAACCCACCCTGGTACCTGTGATGGTTTTCTCTCCTTCTGTGAGGGCTTTGACTGACTGCAGGATGGACTTCTCTGTAGCAGCTTGGGACTGCAGGAAGGTCTGGAAGACCTCACTGGCCTGGGGAACCAAGAAGGAACAAACACTAGGCAGTGACGATCTAATCTTCTGATGAAGGAATCGTTCAATAAGATCTCAAGACTGACTGTTTAAGATCCTAGAGGGTTCCTTTAATTCCATGACAACAACAAAAAGTCCAAGCTCTTTGTCGATACATGCAAACCCTGGTTAGCAGGCTCTTTTTAGTTTCTCTAGCCTCCTTCTAGTGATGATGCCTGTCAATCACCCCAGGTTACAGACCCATCAGACTTATGTGCAGTTCTACAAACACATACCCTCCATTGTTTGTCATGCTTACACATACCTTTTCTTCTGTCTTGGTAGTGCTCTATCATTTTTTAACTAGGAGAACATGTAATTCAACTTATATTTTCTACCTCTTGTACAAATTGCATTCCTAGGCTGCCTTCCAAGTTGTTTTGTTTTGCCAGCTTTTTGAGGTATAATTGACAAAAATTGCATATATTTGAAGAGTACAATATAGTGTTTTGATATATGCATACATTGTTTAAATACTGCTGAAATCATGCTAATTTATATATCACCAACTCACAGAGTTACTTTTTTGTTGTTCTTATAACACTTCAGGTCTAATTTCTTAGTAATTTTCAGTTATACAATGTATTAGTTTAATATCATCCTGCTGTACATTGTGTTTCTAGAACTTATTTATTTTGTGACTGTATGTTTGTACCTTTTGACCTATCATTTCCTTTTGCCCTGCCCCAGCCCTCAGAATTACCATCATACTGTATGTTGGCATGAGTTTGACTTGCATTTTTTCTCTTCCTTTCTTCCTTCCTCCCTTTCTTTTTTTCTTTTTGATTTTGTGTCACAGAAAATGGATCATTTCCTGTATCCGTTATATTTTACTTAGCAAAATATCCTTTGTTTTAATCCATGTTGTCACAATTGGCAGGACTGTCTAATCAATAATATTCCATCATACTTTATTATAAATAAATAATACATTTATAGCTATATTATTTGATCATCAAAACAGCATTGTATTCACATTAAAGCAGACACATAGACCAATGGAACATGATGCTTATCTTATACCTTACATAAAAGCAAAAAAATATTTAAAGATTTAAATAAAAGACATGGAACTTTAAAACTCCTAAAATAAATCATAGGGGAATAGCATTTTGACATTGGCCTTTTTGCCATGAGTTTTTTGGGCTTAAATCCAAAGCATAGGGAAATAACTAAATGGGAATACATCAAATGAAAAACTTTTCACACAGCAAAAAATCAACATAATGATTAGGTAACATATTCAATGACAGAAAATATTTTCAAGCCATATAGCTGATAAGGAATTAATATCCAAAGTATGTAAAGAATTCATACAACTCAATAGGAAAGGAAAGAAGATGGTTAAAAAAATGGGCAATAAGCCTAAATAGACATTTTTCAAAAGAAGAAATGGTCAATAGGTATTTGTAGAAGTGCTCACCATTACTAAAATGCAAATCATTGCCACAATGTTATCCCTGTTAAAATGATGACTATCAAAAAGATAAGTGTTCTTTGAGGATGTGGGAAAGGGAACACTTGTAAACTCTTGGTTCAATGTAAATGGGAATATCGATTAAGGAAATGGGAATATCGATTAAGGAAAACAGTATGAAAATTTCTAAAAAGAAAAAATGTTGAGTTTCTAATGCTGCTTTATTAGTTCTAGCACTTGCTGACTGATCCTAGGCAACTTAAAGGTCCTCTATGCATTATGTTTCTTTACTGCATGAATCTGAAAGAGAGCAATAGCTAGTTTATATTATTCTGAAAAACAAACTGGTGTTCCAACAAGATCACCTGAAACTATTCTGGTGTAGGAAGTGAATGCAGACTGCTTATTAATTACTATGCCCCTCATCTTCTCAATGTTTCTATCAGTACATACCAGTTATTGTTGTCTTAAGGTAACCATTATCACACCAACGTTAAGTGACTATTGTTTGTACACCTGAAGTAAGATCATTTCATTCATTTTCACTGAATGTATTGTGCTTAGCACAAACATACTCCTTTTTTGCTGGCAGTGCTGAGGATAGAATCCAGGGCTATCCCAGACAAGTACTCTACCACTGGGTTATAACCCCGGCCATAAACTATCCCACCCTTGTCAGATAAAGAAAAGAAATGGTTTGTTTCAACTGGGTTCCTGGCTCCAAATAGCCTTTGGTCAGAAATTCTTTTTTATCTAAGAGTATCTAACCACTAGGAGATGAAAAATGTCAACACATCGCCATATTCTACTTTCATTTCACAAGTGATGCTATGATCTTAAATTTTCAGAAGGAGCAACAAAGACCCTCTCACTTCACTCTGTGGGTTATCCTTCCTCTCCACCTATTCCTCACCTTCACTCCTGTCCTGGGCAGTAGCTGGTAAGCCTGTTTTACCTTCATTTTGACTTCTAGGTAGAGACTATGGCCTCCAGGAACAGAAAACATTCCTCTGGAAATACTTTCTATCAGGGGTTCTGAAATCTTCTTCAGTTCAGCCTGGCAATATTTGAGGGATGCCTCTTCATTCTGTAGCACAAAATCTTCCTTCTTTCTTTCTATGGTGTCCTGCCAATGTGATGTAAGGAAAAGACAATAGAGAGAGGCTATTAGAGGAAGGTGCTACTGTGATCCTCTTAGAAGGAGCAGTGTGATAGCTGCATAGTGGACTGGGAAAGGGGAAGGAGCCAGAGACTTGCTTTAGTCCCATTCTGGTCAATTCAGACTGTAAAAATGATGGATTTGGGAGATAGGTGATCTATTCAGATATAGTATGATTAGCAGTGACAAAAACCCTAACAATGAACAGTAAAGCATTCATTTTTGGTTGGAAGTACTGCAAGAACCTTTGTAAACACTATAGTTACCCCTACCCTGCACAACAATATGTATGAAAATATACATACAGGAAACTAACTCCCCAGGAATGAGTTAAGTATATCCTAACAGTTTTGAACCTTACAAGAATTCATTCAGTGATAATATGAGGTATGAAGATACTGGAAGAAATATTTTTTTGTTTGTTTATTTGTACTAATAAATTACAACTCAGTGGGATTCCCTCTGTATGAACTAAGAGATTTTTTTTTTGTCACTTTTAGGGGCTGAAAGACAGACTTTCAGTGAGGGTGCCTCTCCAGAGGCGAATTAAGATTTCTCTGAGAGTTCTCTCTTAGTATTCTCATTCTTTATCATCGTGGGCCCATGAGTAAGATGCCTATCAATGCTATGATTGCATTATGTTATGTAGCACAGTTTAGTGGAGAGTGTCCTGTTGGGCATTACCTGGTCACGTGAGTCCTCTAATCAGTGTTATCTGGTTGTGGGAGAAAAGGAAATCAGAAAGAGTAGAAAAAAGAATAGGACTTAAAGATGGTGAGCTTTTTAAAAATGAATGTTCTTGAGGCTGCTAAGCCATTGATAATTTATTTTGCAAAATAGAAAATAATGCCTTTAGTGAAAAGGTAGACTTTACCCTGAAGAGCCCTGTTACTCAGAGAAATACATTTTCTTCCTATGATGGAAAGAATGTGAACCTTGGGATGAAAAGGGTGGCATCTAAGCCTCATTCCAGAAGGGCAGAGGTCTGGAAGGGTAAAAGCTAAAGTTGATTACCACCAGCCTCTCCTGAAGTTCCTGATTGTCATCCTTGAAGGAGAGCTCCATGAAGACAGCAATGGCTTCCCTCTTGCAGGCTGTGTGCACATCCAGTGGCTCCTCTGTCTGTGGGGAGACTCACTTGCTGGGCCATGTGCTCACTGAAGTGGTAGGCTGACTTCTGCACAGCTACTGAGTTCTCACTCTGGGCCAGGGTCATCATTGCATTCTCCAAATAAGGTACTATTCCACTATTAATGGCATCCACATGGGTCTTCACAAATGTCCCCAGCCCTTAATGACATATAGTTAGGGAATAAGTGGAAAGTCCTCTCTCATTGCTCATACAAACTTTTAGGACTGGCATTATAAAAATTATGTTTATCTTAATATTTTTCATCTCCTCCTTCTTCCCCATTCTTATCTCCTACTTTTTGTCCTCTGAATCAATTTCTCTTTAATAACCACTGCTTTCTATGTACGTTCTTTCTTTTATGGTTCTCTAGTTCACATTACAAAATTAAATTACTGATTGCAACCACTTGATTTTTATGACTTCCTGGAAAATATCTTTCCCATTTAAGTACTATAAAAATAGTTTATTAGACATAGAAAGTAAATTACATTAAATAACTTGTAGTCTCACATGAAAATGCAAGTCCCCTAGAAATAGTATGTCAGAAATTTGAAGACTGCAGCAACTGAAACAAGCATCGGCCCACCTTAGGATGGGGACTCCATGACTGCACAGGCTACATGTTATGAAGCCAGCCCTGTTTAATTTTTTTTCTCAAACAAATTGCATGGGATTCATGGCCTACTGCTTATTTTATGATTGGTGTTAATTTATAAAATATCTGGCAAATTCACAATAAGAAACATTTATCCTATGGAATTTCTCTTCATTTTGCAGGATTCTCTCACAAGTGGTAGTTTGTTATTGTATATTTAGTGTATTAGTTTTTTAAAGATGTGTTTATCTTTAAAAAATGATCATGTATGGCCATGCACTAGTGGCTTACACCTGTAATCCTAGCTATATGGGAGGCTGAAATTAGGAGAATTTCAGTGTGAGGCCAGCCTGGTAAATAAATAAATAGTAGGTGAGAAACCATCTCCAAAAAAACCAGAGCAATACGGACTGTAGGTGTGGCTCAAGTGGTGTAGTATCTACTTTGAAGCACAAAGCCCTGATTTCAAACTCCAGTCACACCAAAAAAAAAATGCTCCTATGTAGACATTTTAATTAAGAACCATGCATTCTTATGTATGGTATGAGCACCTGCTTCTTCACATTCCTTTACTTAATCAAACAAAAATATTGACAACCTCCCAAAGAATCTTAGCTTTGTCACACATTCTGAATCTCAAGGACATGGTTTAGGACACAAGAAACTCACGATTTCCAGTGACAATGATTCCACTTCTCAGTGTCTTGGTCTTTGCATTGGTTAAGATATAGGAGCTAAAGTTTTTTGATTGTATCTGGAAATTCTGTTCCAATTGGTTTTCTGTAACTTTCTCCAATTTGTATAATAATTTTTTGTCACTTGTAGGCCAAAGACAAAGTACTTATGGACTGGAAAGAAATATCTGATACACTCTCTAGGCATGTTGGACTTTTGGGTTTGGGGATTTGTTCCTGTCAAAAGAGAACCATAGAAGAGATATCCTGCAGACCAGGTGATCGAGGACTTTTCCAAGAATCTTTGTATAACTATAGCTCCTTCATCCTATTGTAAATATACCTGCATGGAAATCTAGCCAATACAAGGGATGTCCAGGTTTGAACAGAGCTAAGAGTCAAGGCAGTACTTCTGGAGAGGAAGGGAGGCATTTGTTTCATGGGGAGAAACCTGTAATTGGCTTCCATAGCCCTTATATCGTAGACAATATATAGACTATTCTTTAAGGTTTGGAATAATTGATTTACTAAAAAAAAGATTGTCAGAAGGACTTTTCTGATATTGCAGTCCCATGTCAAAAATGGGATATGGGTTCTAAAGTATAGTAATGCTAGAAATAATGATAAGATGTTGCTGGAAAAAATATCTAAGTACAGATGTTCTGCAAGACAGCAAAGAGTAATCAAAATCAGAGCCAAATAATATACTCAACATTATCTTTACCTTTTTTCCCATGACACTCACTATTTGTTCAAAAATTACTTGATACAACATTGTCTCTAAATTTCCTCTGTGAGTTTTATCTTAATCTCTGAATCTTTTCAACAAATCTAAAGCCATGATCACCTATCAATCTCCATTCACCATTAGCAAGGACCTCAATTCAGTCTCAAATAAACACATATGTCAAAGGCTGAATAAGGTTGAGTTGATCCCACTTCTCTATTGAGCCTTCCTCCCCCAACCCACGCCAGGCTCTGATACCTGGAATCAACTTCAAGGCATTCACCAGGTACTCATCTTCTGTGATGTCATGCCCATCTAACTTCTGTTCCAGAGTGAAATCCTGGATAGCCCAGACAGTCAAAAAAGAAACTCGCAAACTCTGCGGTGTCCTCTACTTCATCAGGTCTGAGGCTGGATTTTGCCCTTATTAGCTGTGTTAATTCAGTCACGTAACTGGGATCACAGCTAAGGAATGTGAGACAATAAATCTTCCAGATCTCATGTAGAAACAAATTTTATAAACATCCCTTTTTCTACTGTGTTCATTCTTACTCAACCAAGACAATTCAGTTAAAGCAAAGAAGAAACAGTCTCAGTTGCTATTCTCCTGAACTCAACGAAACATAGTGGTTCTGGTCCTGGAAGGATACTGCAGCTGCTCCAGGGCCTGGTGGTTGATGGTGCCCATGCTGTTGTACACAAAGGTGCTGCTCAGAAGCACGGCCAGGGCAAAGATCCTCAAGTCATTCTTAGTGTCACCCTAGACAGCACATGAGAGTGAAGGACTTAGGGGTCCCTCTTCATTCACTCCTTTGGTTGTCCATGTATTGTATTGCAGAGTTATTTTATTGGATTGAAGCAATAACTATGCATGAGAGCAGGAAAGGAGGATGGACAAGTTTCATGGATGAGTTTGACACAGATGCATATATTACCCACACCGAGTTATGAACATATGATCAGCTAGTAATTCTGCCACCATTTGTTTACATTTTGTTTTGTTTTGGTCTACTGACAATTCAAGTAGATATAAAACAGATTTATGCAAACTACAATCTATTACAAATTAGCAGTCCATTTGTGCTATACTTATATGATAACTGAGAACTTTTTCTGAATTTTCAAATTCAGGATTTTTTTTAAAAATTAGCTTAATTTTATATTTTTATTAGCATATATTAGTTGCACAGGGTATTTCAATGTAACGTTTACATATGTGATTGATAAATCTTGATTAGAATAATCTCCTGCATCATTCTCCTTCATCCTCTGTCCCACTGTCTTAAAAAACAATTTCAATAGGGTTCATTGATCTATTTTCATATGTGGAAGATATGCTAAGTCTGTGCCTTCCTTCCATACCCACCTTTTGCAATAATAGAGCCAAGGACTTACTGCTGCTACTTTTAATTTAGTCTTAGGTGAATACAAATTAGGAGAGAAGATTGAATATAACCAGCTAACACTATTGACACAACACACCATATGTTTTAGTTCACAATATTTTTAATGGGTCTAGCTCAGGCTTTTATTCACTGCAGAATTCATCTCCAGAGTTTACAGATTTGGACCAAAACCTTAATGGTGAAACTGAAGCTTATTTAAATAGATTCTTTCACTGAAACAGCATTTTCATGGTCCCTACCACCAACCCATCAAATCCATGCATCTTAGGTAGTAGATCCCATTGATCTATTGTCACAGCTTTTTTCGTGGAGCATTCCTAATCTAACGACTGGATCAGTTTCCCATTCTCTGCATTGTATTGATTACACTCCACATATCTCTCTCCACATCCAGCTCTTGGCCTTGAATTTCTCTTTGTTTTATCTGCAATACTAAGCATAGAGCCCTAAACTTCATCTGTCAACACATATTTAAGAAATTACACCATAAATAAAATTTACCCCAAACATACCAGTGTGATTACTAAGGAAGTTTGAGGAAATGGAGTTTAGCCTTGTTATTCATGATTGGATTTGCAGTTTACAGGGCTATGTTACAGAACTTAAACTGAGGTGACAAATTTGACAAATTGGGTAAAGAAGAGCACAGAAGATTCTCTGCTTCACCTTTTCAACATCTCCCAGGCCCTCGGTGTCCAGAAGGACCAGTGTGTGGTTTGGGTTGGTGGGGTGGGGCAGACACCACATCCAGATGCCCTTGGTTTGAGACCTCACAGTGGATATGAGGGGGAAGCCTGCAAGGGAAGAGGAAAAACAACAAACATCCATAGCAGAGACCAAGCTGTCAGGTAATGTGGTTGGAAGATATAGCACAAGGCAAGGAAAGTGTGTGCTACTATTTCAGCAAAGGTAACTAATCCAATCTTTATCAAGAACTTTCTCAAGAAACATTTTGTAACCCCTATTTGACTCCTTCCAAATGCTTAATGTATGTCATGTTACAGAACTAGCATAAACTTGTTAACTTATGTGCTTGGATCTGACACTGAAGAGCTTCCATGTCCTCTACCTTCTCTTAAAATTTGGTCAGTGGGAAGCAAGAGCACATGATCCCACAGGAGGTGTGCATTTCCCAGCTTTCACTTTGGTGGGCTGAAGTGTCCCAAAGGCCTTGTTTTATGTCAAGACACAGTTCCTTTCATATAGCTCTGTCCAATGATTCTGCTCTTGACCATATCAAGGCATCCACTCTTTGCTCTTCAGAGTATAGGTGTGCTAACACCTACTGGCCACTCCTGTTGCAAACTTACCACATGCTTTCTCACTCCTTGTTGATTCCCTTTGCCCTTCCTGTGCACTTGCTCCCTGCTGTGTTTGCTGGGACCCTCAGGCCAAAAAAGCACTGGGGTCAATTGATCATGGACTGAAACATCCAAAGTCATGTGCCAAAATCAACCTTTTATTCTTATTCTTGATTGGGTCATTGTCATAGTGATGCAAATTGACTCTCACATTGGGCTATCTGTGTTCTTCCAGGACTTGTAAGAATACAATGGCTTTTGTTGTTTTTTTTCACTCCCATTTCCTCTCTTATTTTATTCCTTTTCTTACTCCATTTTAAGCACTTGAGCTCAGTGTTCATTTCCTCATCAGGGGGATTAACTGAAGGAAATGTATAAAAGACACCTATTGGCCTTTCTTTTTTTTTTCCAGATTAATTTAGCTTTTTTTTTTTTTTCATTTTTCTTTTATTATTCATATGTGCATACAAGGCTTGGGTCATTTCTCCCCCCTGCCCCCACCCCCTCCCTTACCACCCACTCCACCCCCTCCCGCTCCCCCCCTCAATACCCAGCAGAAACTATTTTGCCCTTATCTCTAATTTTGTTGTAGAGAGAGTATAAGCAATAATAGGAAGGAACAAGGGGTTTTGCTGGTTGAGATAAGGATAGCTATACAGGGCATTGACTCACATTGATTTCCTGTGCGTGGGTGTTACCTTCTAGGTTAATTCTTTTTGATCTAACCTTTTCTCTAGTTCCTGGTCCCCTTTTCCTATTGGCCTCAGTTGCTTTAAGGTATCTGCTTTAGTTTCTCTGCATTAAGGGCAACAAATGCTAGCTAGTTTTTTAGGTGTCTTACCTATCCTCACCCCTCCCTTGTGTGCTCTCGCTTTTATCATGTGCTCATAGTCCAATCCCCTTGTTGTGTTTGCCCTTGATCTAATGTCCACATATGAGGGAGAACATACGATTTTTGGTCTTTTGAGCCAGGCTAACCTCACTCAGAATGATGTTCTCCAATTCCATCCATTTACCAGCGAATGATAACATTTCGTTCTTCTTCATGGCTGCATAAAATTCCATTGTGTATAGATACCACATTTTCTTAATCCATTCATCAGTGCTGGGACATCTTGGCTGTTTCCATAACTTGGCTATTGTGAATAGTGCCGCAATAAACATGGATGTGCAGGTGCCTCTGGAGTAACAGTCTTTTGGGTATATCCCCAAGAGTGGTATTGCTGGATCAAATGGTAGATCGATGTCCATCTTTTTAAGTAGCCTCCAAATTTTTTTCCAGAGTGGTTGTACTAGTCTACATTCCCACCAACAGTGTAAAAGGGTTCCTTTCTTTTCAAAAGCTTAAACTTACGGTACAGAGGATTTGAGGACAAGTCCCTGGAATCACTGGGTGATCTATCCTGCCCAACAGTTCAAGTGAGCTAGCTATATGCCCACTTGCCATATGGCAATGCTTCCTTAGTTTAACTGTGTGTAGAAATAAAGGTGATAGTGTTCCTAGAGTTTCATATTGCCACACAATGAGAGAGAGAGTGAGAGCAAGAGCAAGAATGAGAGTGGGGGGGAGAGAGAGAGAGAGAGAGAGAGAGAGACCTAGGAATCTCTAGTACACTGAGTTTAAATTTATAATGGTACTGGATCTATGAGCCAGAGAAGAAGGAGAAAACTGTATGTAAGGGAAAAATTGTAGGAAATTAAAATATAGAAGCCTCAGATAGTATCATAGTAAGAATGTACTAACAGTCAATTCAAACAAAGAAGACAACTTGGTAGAAAAAAATGCATACTTTACAAAATAGGGAATACAATATCAAGGTGCTCTAACTTATTTATAGTGAGATAAATATCATACAACTATGCAGTCCACAGATCAGCAAGTGAAACAGTTGTCCTATGCTACCAAATTTTTGTAGGCTATGTGGACCCCAAAGTTACTGTTAAGAGTATGTAAATTGTATATATAAAGTTTGAAAAGCTGTTTAACATTACTTAGAAAGACTGAACACACATACTATTTGGTCCAGAAATTACATTTCTGGGTATATTGCATAAGGGAAGTCTGTTCATATGTGCACCAGAATATGAATGAATAATACTCTTGGCAACTTAATTCATTAAAGATAAAAAACAGGAAATAACACCAATATTCATCAATAATAAAGTAGATAAACAATTTTTGGTATCCTGAGACAACAGCATAGCATAAAGTAGAGAAAATGAGCAAATAGATACATGTGAGAACTAGCAGAAGCTTATAACTTTTTTTGGAGTAAAAGTAGCAAGACACCAATAATACACACACTCTTTTCTATAAAATCCAGAAGAAGGCCAAAGTGAATTGTTTTCTAGAATGCATAATAGGCTACAGAATCATTTTTTAAAACAGGTATGGAAGAACTGTGCTCTGAAAACCAAAATATAGGTGAGTTTTAGGGAAGGTATGAGAGGGTATGACTCCAGCTTTGCAGGGTTGGTAAGGTTTACTTTTTAATCTGGATAGTGATAATGGAGATGTCTGCTTCATATTTCTGAACTTTATCATACATATATACTTTAATTATAGTATGTGCTATGGTAGTGATAATTTATTAAAGATTTTCTGTGAAGAAATTAGGTAAATAGATAAATAACAAAATCCTGGAAATTTAGATGCTGGATATACAGGTATCCTACTATGCATCATTTTGCCCATTTGCTTTTTAAAAGGACACACTGAACTGTGTTTGGTGGTCCTTGGGATGAGTGTGCAACGTGGGTGAAGGATATGGGAGAAAGGAAGGGAGTACTTGCTGGAGCTCAGTTCCTGAGCAGGTGAGAGTGAATGGGATCAGGAAGAGTGGTGGAGAAGATCTTTTGATAGGGCCACAGAGCTTTTTGTTAATGGGCAAAAGAGGGAGATTTTGTGGTTAGGTTTGAGGTTATAAATATGACAGTAAATAAGAAATGTTCTTCAGTGGGAGGGATTAGGTTCTTCTTAAGATGGCCCTAGAGAAGGTATGATCAGCTCATCCTATCACTTGTTCCAAGAAAATGTCTCCTCACTTACCACTGTTCTGCCCAGCAAGGTGATTCATGAGGTAGGATTTCCCTGTATGACACAGCCCAACAATTGCTACCACCACCAAAAGTTGAGATGTCTTTTCAAGAAACCTTAAGGCTTCTGAATTCAGCATCAGTTGCTCCTTCCTGTTTTCCACTAGGAAAATGAGAGCTCTCATGGTAGGTATAGATGGCATGGCTCCTGAAACTTGGAAAAGCCACTCACTGGAATGTATGAACTTGGAGTCATTTCTCCTGGTTATTCAAGGCACGTGCATATCATTTTTCTGCTTGTGAATCAAAGGTACCAACTTCCACATTTTGTATATTCTAAAGGAAAAAGACAATCTGGTTGGGTCAGAACATGGCCCAGCTGCCTTTTGTTCCCTGTTTTATGACCCCAAAGCACTGTTGGGCTTCTAAAGAGTGGAATGAGGAAAGTAAGGCATTGATGACAGAGCCATGAGAACAGTTATATCTGGGGGTAAGTGGAATCAGAATGAGATATTGAGTTGAAAATTGGTTAGAAATGGTTCTAGTCATTCCAAAGGAATTTGGTGACTCAATTCTTTGACTATTATCTGCTACATGGTGGATATTATTCTAGGTTTCCATTATCAAGGAATAAACAAAATGGACAAAGATTCAGTGGCAGAAACAGGTAATAAAACAAATATGTAAAGTATATGAGTGTGTGTGAATTATAATTCTTAGAAGAAAATATGCAGGGAATGGGGTAGTGATATGGGATTTTGAATTTATATTTATATAGTCTAGAAAGAGCTCAAGGAGAATGGAAGAAAATGAAGAGTCTCATTGACTTTGATCAGAACAGATGTCTTCAATCAGTCAGGAAAGTACTGAGAACAGGGAGGGACTGGAGGTGTGGTTCAAGTGGTAGAGGGTCTGCTTTGCAACTGTGAAGCCCTGAGTTCAAACTCCAATCCTATCCCTCCCAACCTCCTCCCCTCCAAAAAAAAAACACTAGAGGAGGGAGGCTGGAAGATACTACCCCACCGGGACAGCCTTGCAAAAAGGTGCTGGGGTATGGCTTTTCAGTTCCAGAAAGGGGTTCCTTCCCATGCTCCCATGGACAAGGACAGGATGAACTCATCAGCATTCTCACTGGATTCTGCTGCAGTCCCTGGTGAATGCCCAATGTGCATCAGCACTTTATGGGGACGCAGGACAATGGTTTCTTCCTTGCAGACACCTCTGCAACATAGATACTGAGTTTGTCCACAGAAAAGTGTTAGGAGGGTCAGATGCCATGCCACCACTAACAGTGAACTCTGTCTTTTGTCCACTGGCCAGTGTGAGGCTACAACCCTAGAGAAGAGTGAGCACTGGGCAACTTGCTGATGTTGGCTGCTAGGGAAAGAAGCTTGAATGACCGAGTTTAGGAGTTGACTCACCTGGCACTGGCTCTGCAGGCGGGAGAAAAGTCTCAGATGCCTTCCCTAATTCCTTGAGCTTCCTCCTGATGCTGGTTCTTTGGAAAATCCACTGTTCTTCTTAGAAGTTGATAATCAAACAGGGTATTACAGCCATCCAATTAGGAGCTGAGAGGAAGAGAACTGAAGATGAAACTGCACTTCTTCCCTGCTGAATTGACAGATGAGTTTTCTGCACTATTTCCTAGTGGGCAGGAAAAGGGAGTATGTGAGGTGAGTTGGTTGGGGGAGGAAAGTCCTGGTTTTCACAGCCCTATCTGAAGTTCCTCTGCCATTTCCTCCCAGAGAGTGAGCTAACAGTTTCCCTGTCCACTTTGCCACTTTGAATGAGGTTAAGACTAGCTTTGTGGCACACAACTGGTTGGACCCTGGAAGAGTGTGGTTGAGGTTCCTAGAAATGATAAAACTCCCTTGACTGCATGGAACCTGGATAGACTTGCCCATGAAGTAACTGCAGTGCTGTCTCCTTCTGGTGAACTACTGGGTCTGGGTCTAAAGGGCCTGAACTCACTATTTAAATAGGACTAGCTTTTCTCTTGAAAACATTAGAGAAGCTGGACTATGCTGTGGCCTATTATTGATATTTAAATTTTTTAGTTTCATTAGCAATTTTTAAAAAACAATGTGCCTACCAGAGAATATTAGCCCCTCGCACATTAGGTAGAATACATATTAGTTTTATAATTAGTTTAAAGGGGGGAATAAATAACTTTCTGTAACAGGGATTGGTAGACTCGGCCTGCAGGACAAATCTTCCTGTTGTCTGTTTTTGTAAATGAAGTTTTCTTGAAACAGAACCATACCCATTCATATACATACTGTCCATGGATGATTTCAGAGTTGAGCAGGTTCCAGGAAACACTGCTTTCATTTTAGAATCTTTATAGAAAAAATTATCAAGGAAGAAAATCAAAACAGAGTTAGCACTGGTTGGGGCAATTAGAAAGGAGTTAGGAGGTTATGATTGAATCAGATTTGACACAGATCCACATGCAAAGTGACCGTTAACTGGGCTGCAGACACGCCCCTTATTCTCAGGTACAGTGACCTGTGGATTTGGCCAGACAGTAGTTTCCAAATATTTGCTAACCTTTGCTGATCTTTTGCTCAATAGACCCCTTCCCCAAACTACTCAGAGACTAAGACTACACCCAAGCCTTCTCTTACAGACAGGTTAACTTCCATCAGCACCATTCTCTGTGGAGGCCCTTGTGGTTTCAGGTTCTAAATACACACAGAATTTTAAAGCTCCTTGAATTTGTGTCTTTTGGATTACAATTGTAATTAGCTTGAAATAAGTAACTTTTCTTTTTAACAGGCTGATTTTGTTCTTGGTAAAGGAGGGGAAGTGTCTCTACCCCTTGTGGAAAGCTTTTCTGGAGCTACAGAAATCAGACTAGTCAGTACTGGTCATAACAATGCATACAAAATTATAGGACAATCTTCACAGGAAAGAGGCTAAAACAAATGCTCTCAAGAACTGCTTATGGTAAGGTTCTATTTCACGTTAGTGGTACATAATGAGCCCAACAAATTGACTAGAATAACTGGATAATCTCATAGAGAAAAAAAGAGATTAGGTCCAAAATATAATCATATGTCAAACTAAATTTCAGATATACCATAGATTTAAGCATGAAGATTGAAACTACACAACTTGAAAGTCTCAAATAATTTAAAAAATATTAGAATGTTGGTCTTTTTCATGCATGACATCAAACTCAGAAGACTGAAAATACATGTAAAAGTATATAAAATTGAAATAAATTCATTTTATACAAGGAATTCAGAAGAAAATCAACACTTTGTAACCATATTTTTAACTTGCATCACAGAAAAAGAGCTAATTTACTTGAACAATGTCATAGCAAGAGAGAAGACTAAAGCATATAAATATATGGCTCCTAGAATATAAGTAAAAGATATTCAACCATACTCATAGTTATAGAAATGATAGCAAATTGTTTTAGAAAATTATGGGATAAAGGACTTTTCTATGAGCGTATAAATTGTATGGTATCTGTTGAGAACTTGTCCTAATATTTATTACATTTTAATGTATGTATGACTGGACTTTGCATTTTCACTTTTAGAAAATATACATGTACAAAACTAAATACAAAGGCATATATACCACTTATGAGATTCATTGGGTCACTGCTTTTTGGGAGAAAAGGTTAGAAAGTACTTCAAAGTTCATCTACATAAGATTGGTGATATAAATATTGAAAACATAAATATTATAAAGTATAGTAAATACAGTTAGTGAAATACTAGATTTGAGACTCAGGAGGAAATGATGGTGCAGTTTCAGTCTGAGGGCTGGCTATAGACAAAGAGCGAATATCCTTGTTCCATGGTTACCGGGTGGGAGAATTCTCTCTCTTGGTAAGGACAGCTTTCTGGTCCATTCAGGCCTTCAGCTGATTAATTCAGGCCTAACAACATTATGGAGAACAGTTTGCTTTTACTTAAATCTACCAACCGACAAGCTAATTGGATTATCCAAGAATACCCTCACACAAATACTGAGAATGCCAAGGATCTGAGCACCCTTAGGATCAATCATGTTGACACATAAAATTAACCACCACAAGTCCACCCTTGGTCAACTTTAATCCTGTAGTTTTCTGCTTAAATCATACTTAATCTTTACATAGAGAGAATAATAAGCTCATGATTCCAAATAATATATTCCAAGTATACTGTATACCACCCCAGTGTACTAATCTCTTTTCCAGAAGAGGAGATAAAATCCTGGAGTGTTGTTTACTTTTCTCCTTCTTGACACCCTGTTATTTAACAATGATATAAAGTTAATAATATTTAAATTCTATGATATGAATTCAATATATAGTATATTACAGGATAAGTGACTAAGAGAGAAAAGAAAGCAAAAATATTTGATGAATAAAGGTATATTCATAACAACTAAGAAAGAGAAATGGTGACTACGTGCAACTGAATTGTCTTTCTGTAATTGATCAGATGGTCATAGCTGGTATCCACAGCTACCTTCTTCTACTACTCATTCCATATCTCCTTCTTCCTCACATGCACCTCAGCTGCCATAGCTCTTTAGGTGACCCAAATGTCCCTTCTGAGGGATCTGGGTCACTATAGTCCTGGATGGGTGGGTTGGGGTAATTTTACACTCACCTCATCCAGAACATGATAATGAAGAGATTCTTTAAGGGATCACCTGTGTTACAGACATACTTTCTTACCTTCCATCATAAATTAGTATTCAATGGCCTGGTGTTATTCAGGATCAATCATCACAGTCATCTTAGTAATTCCTGTCTTTGCTGGTTGTATACCTCACAAAATTTATAGGCAGAAATCCTGGCCCATGAGATGATTGTATCAAGAGGTGAGGTCCTCATGAATCGGTTAGTGCACTTCTAAGACAGGACCCAGAGTGACCCTTTGGCCTCTCCTCTATGTGGAGGACATAGTTAGAAGACACCATCATGATTCAGAGAGAGGGCCCTCACTGAATCTTCTTACAGCCTCCAAAACTGTGACAAATAAGTTTCAGTTTTGAAAAAGCTACCCAGCTTATGATATTTTGTTCTAGCATTCTCTTCACGTAAAAACTACTTTTTCTGATATGAGAATAGCTAGTACTGTTTGCTTTGGGTTCTGCATGCCTGATAAATCTTTTTCCAACCTTTCACTTTTAATTTGTGTGTATCTTTGTGAGGTATGTTTCTTGTAGACAACAGATTGTTGGATTAGGTTTTTTAATCCAATCTGAAAATCTGTGTCTTTTGATTGGAGAGTTAAGTCTTTACATTTATAAGTTCATTTATAAATGAGAGGTATTTACTGATTCCTGTGTTTCTATTGCTTGTTTACCAGATTGAGCTCATGTTGAATGTTCTTTACGTTGGCTTTGTTCATCTTTGGGTTTTGCTGGTTTACTGAATTGATCATGCTTGCTACTCTCCTAGCTCTCACGAGATTATCAATGACCTCTTTTGAGTTTTATTCTTTCCTTGCCTCTTGCATTTGTGAATGTTTTTCATCCTCTTCCATGTGAATTAGTCCCTTGAGTAGTTTTTGTCATTTTGGCTTGGTGAACATGAAATATTTGTCTTGCAAGGTCCTTATTTCTCCATCCAGCTTGGAGGACAGCTTTACTGGATTGGCAGTTACTCTCTCAGAGCTGGAATTATATTGTCCTATACTTTCCTTGCTTTCAGAATTTATTACTGAGAGGTCTGAGGTGATTTTAATTGTTTTCCTTTGTATGGAAGCAGGTGTTTTTCTCTTGCAGCTTTCAGTGTCCTCTTTTTGTTCTCTAGTCTTGGCATTTTAATTATGATGTCATGTGGGGTTGTAGTTGTCATGTCTCCTGTACATGGGTGTCTATATTATTACATAGACTTGGGAATTTTCTGCTGTGATTTCATTGAATAGCTTTCCTATGAATTCAATTTACATTTCAGCAACATCTTCCACTCTGTTCATTCTTAGTTTGGTGTTTTGATTGTGTCTCAGAGTTCTTGTATGTTGTATTCATTTTTTTCTTTGTGATTGTTTGTGTGCAGTAACTCCTCGATCTTGTCCTGCATCTCTGATACTATTTCTTCTGCTTGATCTTGTCTAATGATAATACTACCTTTGTGGTTTGTATTTGATATATTTATGATTTCATTTCTAACATTTCTACTTGGTCATTTTCTATAATTTCCATTTCCTTGCTGAATTTCTCTCCCATGTTGATGACTTTTTTGTCTAGGTCTTGGACTGATTTCCTAACTTAATTTATCTGTTCATTTTAAACCTTTTTGAGGTCACTGCTCATTTTTAACAGTAGACTTCTGAATTCTCTCTCAGGCTCTTTGGCCATTCCATATCTTTAGATTCATATGTTGAGATGTTGTGGTGGGAGTTTGAAGATGAGACATTTCCTTGATTTTTCATATTAAATTTCTATGCTTGATTTGCACATCTGTTTGTCTAAGTTCCCCTTTACTTCCTTGGGTGAGCAGAAAACCTGCTACCTGCTGCAGTAACAAGGTGAACAATTCAGCAATTAATTAAGTATTTGAATGAGTAAGAACAATTAGAACCCTTATCTATCTCCCCAGGTTGTATGGGAGCAAAACTGGTTTCCAGGGGGATGATGTTGGAACTTGACCCCGGTTTCATGATATACAGATTAGAAATTGACTATAATGGGGACTGGATGTGGGGAAAGTAGGGGAAGGTCATGATAAATGGATGGGGAGGTAGATGTAGGAGGTAGCAGTATAAGAGTGCTCTATATATTTATGACAGGGAAATAGAGAATGGTTTGGGGGGTAGGAAGGAAAAAAAGAAAAATGAAAAAAAGAAGATTCCAACAGTTAGAAACCAAGTTAAAAAAAAAGAAGAAAAAAGAAAAAATGAGACAAACAGCCAAAGAAGAACAAATTAGACAAAGGGAAACAGAGAAAACAAACAAACAATAAATAATAACAACAGCAAAAAGATAAACAAAAATACTTATATTTCTTGTTGGAGTGATGTGCATTTGTCCTAGTCCTTCTTGTTCTGGTTGTTATGGGAACAGCTTTGGGAGGGCAAAGTTGTACCTGTAGCCTAGGGTGTGACAGTGGCCTCAAGGAAGGTTAGCTGGGGCCAGGTTATTGATACCCTATGAGACAATTCTCTTGGAGAGCTTTACCCTCTGAGTTATTTTGAGTCTTGAAGGCCAACTTAGATGGGGATGTGAGGTTTCCTGTGCATGTGCTAAGAGATCAGAGTATGCAGGGCCACTTGTTCTGTGATTAGGTTGCAGGTAGCTTGAAAGGGTGGGGCCACAGACATCTGGCACTTCTGCTGCTTTTCAGATTGCTCTAGTCAAAACCTTGCCCTCTCTATGTCTGTCTCTCCTAGAAGTCTCTTGCACAGACACTGGTTCTGAGACCTGGAACCTCCCATGCTGCAACCTTTTAAATTCCCAGAGTTGCTCAGTTTTGAAGCTTGCTTGAGTAAAGCAGCTGTTCTAACTTCAGTTCTCAATCAGTGGGAACTGGGTGTTTTGACCTTATTCAATGTAACTGCTGTAGCACAATTGGTTGGGGACACTTACCTCGAGGCATTTTTTGCTGTTTTCTTAACAGGAACCCTTGAATTGCCCTGTCTGACCTTCTCCCTTGAATATCTGCCCCTTGTGGCTGACTCTCAAGTGGACACAGTGGCTGGGACTCCCAGAACTCTCTGGGCTGTGATTTTTCAAGTTCCTTGAATTGTTCAGTCTCAAAGCTCACCTATCTACAAGGAGCTTCAGATATCTGAGCTCTCTACCAGCAAAGGCAGAGTCACCAATTCCCTACCTCAGCTCCTTTTAACTTCTTAGTTCACTGTAAGTCAAAGCCTCTCCATGACCAAGTGTCTCAAGATACCCTGAGAAGTGATTCCTCCTTGATGGCAGGATTCCAAGTACCTCAGACTGATCAGCAGGCACTCTCTCCAGACAGCACTTTCACATAGCTCTCTGAGATATGTTGAATGAAAAATTGTCTTGTTTGCTTCTGGCTTGTCATGCAGGGAAAACTACTGTCCCATCAGATCCCTGCACTGGGGTTAGGGTTTGTGGGCAGTGTAATTATTTCATCCCAGAGCTAGGGTTGCCAGTTTATTGAGGCAGCAGCAGCAGCCTGGCTTACCTTGAAGCATATGCTTCAGCTTCCCCTCTCTCCAAGGGGAGCTGGGGCTGGAACCCAGGCTGGTACAAACTCTTTCTTGATTTAGTTTGTCATCTTTTTGATTTGCTCTATTTTTCTGATCTCCTATCACTCTTTTGTGTTTCTCTGTGCTCTTCTTCTCTTTGGCACTTCTGTATGTCTCTCCTTTGTCATCCAAACTCTTGTTCATGAGGTCTGATGGATAAAGCTTCTTCTCCTCTGCCATCTTTTCCCTTTGATATGGCATTATGAAAAGATTAATTGTCCTGGTGGAAGCATTTCTTGCATTGGAATTAAGATTATAGGACAGAAGCATATATGATTGTGGGAACCAAACACAATTTTTCTCAAGTTTTAAAAATAATCAGCATTTTAAAAAAGGTAACATGTGCATTGTAGGAAACAAAAATACAAGAAGTACAGCTTCAGGAATTTCAGCTGGCCATGTCCTTCTACTTCCTGCATGTGTACACAAGGAGATCTTCTTTAGAAAATTGAGATAGTATGGTATTTGTCATGATTTCCACACATCAAATGTTCACCAGTTGAAAATACAAAAACAATATAAATATTTTGATAACCAAGAATACATGACACCAATCCAGTATATTATAAAAAAAATCCTGTCTTTTTTTAGGACAAAAATTTCACTGAAGACAAAATTGGCAGTAGGCCTCATGACAGAAGCATTGGAATTACAACTCAAATGCTGCATTCCTTTCATGCTCAATTTAAGATGAGACAAAAGCAATAGAGTACACTAAGCATAATTTCTAAGAGAGTTCACTGTCATGTCTATATTATTAAAATAGTATTCAGAAGGTATGCTTCACTGAATTAATGTATTCTTATTGTACAGCCAGAAGATGCACATACATCAATGGATCTCACCAGAGTGTAAATCTGATCACACCTGCATAGGTAGTCTTCCTTTTGTCCTTCCACTGCCAGCCTAACGTTAAATCCTGACTCACACTGCACAATAACTCCATGTTCAAGATGTATACTTTTTATCAACTATAACACATATTTGCAAGTTGGCTAATTCACCAACTCTACTTTTTACTGTACACTGTCACCTCAGAGCATCTATAAATCTTAGGTACAGGAAGCAAAAATTTTGCTAATGTGTCACAAGGGGTAATAGTGAGTGGTGCCACTCTCGTTTCCACCCCATGATCTGGGACCCATGAATCCTGGATAGTGGAGAAACACAACCATACACTGTCCATTAATATACATGACCAGATTCAGGTTTCTTTCAACTGCCAAGACTCGCAATATAGCTTTATTGCCTACCTCAGGGGTATATCAACTCTTCAACTTTGTTGTCATTTTATTAGTGTTTATCTTGGGGTCAGACTACATTTCTTTACCTTTCCTTTTCACAAAATGTCATATTGGTCCATTACATAGATATTAAGCTGAATGGACCTAGAAAGCAAGAAGTAGAAACTACTCTGGACTGATTGGTAAAACCTAAGCAGTGTGAAAGGTGGAAAATAAATCCAACAAAAACTCATAGGCCTATACCTTTGTGAAATTTCTAGAGCACCAGTGATGTGTGGTATGTCAAGATATGCCTTCTAAGCTAAAGGCTAAGTTGTTTAACCTAGAACCTCCTATTACCAAAAACAAGGTACAATAGCTAGCTAGTGAACCTCTTTGTTTTTGGAGGAAATTTATGCCTAATTTGGATATATAATTCTGGCTCACTTACAGAGCAACTTGAAAAGATGATTTTGTTTGTAGTACCCCAAAAGGTTTGGAGGGTGTAGCGCAAGCTACTCGAATGATAAGATCCAGCAGAGTCAATGGTACTTTAACTTTTGTATGTTAAACCAAGACAGGTTCTGCATTTCCAATGCACTTGCCATAAACCACCTCTTTGTTCCCTGTGTCAATCAACCAACCCACTAAACTGACAGATACTTATTTTACATTTTTGTTTTAAAATTGACATAGGATATTTTGCTTATTCATGTAATATAGTATTATAATTTGACACATGATCAATGTGTAATGTACGTATTAGGGCACTTACCATTTTCTTCTCCACAAATATTATTATTTCTATGTGTTATATGTCTTCAAACTCTTGTACCCATTTTGAAATATCTAATAATTTATGTAGACTTTAATTTTATTTCATTTATTTATATGGACTATGGTTAGATTATTGTGTTATGGAACTTTAGAACTACTTTTCCTCAAACTGTATTTTGGTTCACATTGTCTACCACTTCTGCACTGCTCCTTTCACTTTCTCTTTCTAGCCTCTGATGATTTCTACTCTACCCTCTATTTTTGTGTTATCAATTTCACTAGCTTCCAAAAATGAGTTGAAATATGTGGTATGTGTCTCTCTGTGGCTGACATATTTCACTGCACATAATGTTCTCCATTTTGCTTCAGATGAAAGGATTTTACCCAATTTTATGGGTGAATAATGCTGCATTGTGTACATACATTTGATCAAATTCAACATCCCTTCATGATAAAAATTTGAAGGAATCAGACATAGAAAGAACATGTTGAAGCACAATAAAGGCCATATTTAACAAACCCACAACTAATATCATTACAAAGGTAGGAAAGCTGACAGCTTTCTCTTTAAAGTCTGAAACAAGCAAGGATGTCCCCTTTCACCACTTTTGTATTGCGAGTTACAGTGAAAGCAATCAGACAAGAGAAAGAAACAAAGAGTATCCAAATTGTTAAAGAGGAAGTCAAATTAGCATTGTTTGCAGATGACACAATCACATATAGAAAGTTCAAAGACTCCACCAAAAAAGCAATTAGAACTAATAAATACATTCAGAAAAATTGTAGGATAAAATTCAGCTTATCTCAACCAGCAAAAACCCTTGTTCCTTCCTATTATTGCTTATACTCTCTCTACAACAAAATTAGAAATAAGGGCAAAATAGTTTCTGCTGGGTATTGAGGGGGTGGGGGGGAGAGGGAGGGGGCGGAGTGGGTGGTAAGGGAGGGGGTGGGGGCAGGGGGGAGAAATGATCCAAGCCTTGTATGCACATATGAATAATAAAAGAAAAAAAACAAATAAAATGGCATATTTAAATCCAAAAAAAATCAGCATACAGAAGCCAGTGCGATTTCTATAAACTGATAGTAAATTATCTGAAAATGAAACCAATAAAGTAATCCCATTCACAATATAAACACATTAAAATTTACCAATAAATCTAACAAAAGAGGTCACTGATTCCTACAATGAAAGGTATAAAACATTGTTGAAGAAATACATACAAAGGAAATATACTCTGTGTACCTAAATTAGAAGAATTTGTATTTTCAAACTATTCATATTACTCAAAATAATCAATAGATTCATTGCAATTTCTATAACATACAAGTGGCAGTCTTCCTAAAATGTGTATGGGACTATGATACACTCCAAATATCCAAAGTCATATTTAGCAAAATGAACAATGTTGGAAGTATCATATTACCAACTTCAAAATATCCCACAAAGCTATATTAACCACAACAGCATTGTGTGGGCATAAAAACAGACACATAGGCCAATGGAACACAATAAAGACCCCAAAAATAAAGTTATGCATCTAGAGCCAATTGCTTTTCAAGAAAAGTATTAATAGGCCACATTGGATAAATAACAAGAAATGGCATTGGACAAATTAGATATTCATATGTAGAAGAATGAAACTGCCCCTATCAAAGTTTGGAAAATCAACTCAAAATGTATTTAAAAACTGAAGTGTAAGGCCTGAAAGTATGAAACTACTATCAGGGAAGCTCCCTAAAAGTAAGAGCCTCTGGAAAATCATTCACAATTCCACAATTGCTCTTCAGGGAAAACCCATAGATACCTGGCTATATGACTCTGCCCCAGGAGATGTGGATGGCTTATTCTTGTTCCTGGATAGCACAGTAAGCCTCCATGTGGTAAGGGCCTCCCCAGTGAAAGATGGCCCTTTATTCTCATTTTTATCTTCCAGAATGACCCTGAGGGAATCCATGAAGTGTACTAAAATATCTCCTATGAAATGCAAATAGAAAAGGAAAGTGATATCTATAGTCCTTTCTGACAGTTCTCCTGGACTAACCTCATATTGAGAAATTGTATTTAAAGAGCCAGAAAGTGAACTAGGGGATGACAAAGGGAAGGTCAGAGGAGGATCAGGATAGATCTGCAGAGCTCTGTGGCCTTGGTTGTAGAAACAAGTGATAGACAAAACAAAAATTGATGAGATTCCCACAGATTTCTGATATAAGGCAGAAGGGGTTCTTCTATATTAGAAGTTGAGTCTCTGGTACAGCCATATAAAAGCAAGAGCAGGAGGGATTTCAGGACTGGGAAGATCTGGAGACCTGAATACCAGCAGCACAGGGCACAACAGGGAATGGGTAGGGGAGTTTCCCAGGCTCCCTTTGGCTTGCCAGGACGATGTGGAAGACAATTGTGTGACTACAATGAGACAAACAGAATGAAAAACCTTCTTGTATGTGTCATGATCCTTTAAAAGTAACCATTAGAGATGGTGCAAGGACTTCATCTTCACCTAAAACTGATGGCCCTATTTCCCTGTTAGGTTAAAAGGGGAGAGAGAGAGAGAGAGAGAGAGAGAGAGAGAGAGAGAGAGAGAGAGAGAGAGTTTAGTAGATTAAATTTAAATTTCATTCGATAATGGTACTGGGTCAATGAGCCAGAGAGGAAGGAGAAATCTGTGTGTAGGGGAAAATACTCTATAGGGACTTTAAAGATAGAAGCACCAAATAATATCATAAGAAGATTGTCTTAAGTGTCAATATGAACAACAATGAGACAACTTGGTAGGAAAAAATGCATACTTTACAAAACAGGGAATACAAACATCAAGGTGCTCTAACTTATTTGTAATGAGATAAATATGGACAACTATATAGTCCATAGATCAGCAGGTTACACATTTGTGTTATGTTACCAAATTTTTGTTGGATGTGTGGAACACTCAGATACTGATGAAGAATATGTAAATTGCAAATAAAGTTTTGAAGTTCTATTTAATATTAGCTAAAAAGACTGAACACATATTGTCTGGCCCAAAAATTCAATTTCTGGGTATGTGGCATAAGGGAAGTTTGTGCACATGTGCACCAGGATATGAAAAATTATATTCTTGGCAACATTATTATTAAAGATCAATACAGGAAACAACACTAATATTCATTGATCACAAAATGGATAAATAATTTGTGGTATCCTGAGGAAACAGCATACCGTAAAGTAGTGAAAATAACCAAATAGATACATGTGACAATTAGAGCAAAAGAAGCAAGACACAAATAATACATACGCTAGAATTCCCTTTCTATATAATTCAGAAGAAGGCCAAACTAACTTGTTTTCTACAGTGCATAAAAGGGTATAAAACCACTTTTTTTTCTAAAGCAAGAGTGGAAGGAGTATGCCCTGAAAACCAAAATATTGGTGAATTTTAGGGAAGGTGTGAGAGGGTGTGACCTGGGCTTTGCGGTATTAGTCGTCTACTTCTTGATCTGGATAGTGATTATATAGAGGTCTGCTTCATATTTCTGAACTTTATCACATATATATATATTTTTTAACTACACTATGTGCTGCATGGTGATAATTTATTAAGGATTTTCTGTGCAGGAGCAAATAAATAAATAACAAAAACCTTGAAGATAGCTTAGTTTGAATACTAGATATACAGACACTATGATACTAGATACTATGCATCACTCCTCCCACCCACCTTTTAAAAGGACACACTGAATCTTATTTAGTGCTCCTTGGGATGAGTGCGCAGCTTGGGTGAAGAATGAAGGAGATAGGAAGGGAGAACATGCTGGAGCTCAGTTCCTGAGCAGGTGAGAGTGGATAAGATTAGGAAGAACGGTGTGGTAGATCTTTTGGGGAGCTCTTTGTTAATTGGCAAAAGAGGGAGATTTTGTGAATCACTTTGAAGTTATACAAGTGACGATAAAGGAGAAATATTCTTCAGTGGGAGGGATTAGGTTCTTGCTAAGATGCCCCAAGAGAAGGTGTGATCAGTTCATACTATCCATTGTTTCAGTCAAATACCCCTGTCCCAAGGTCATACTCACCACTGTTCTGTCCAGCAAGGCAATTTATGAGGTGGGATTTCCCTATACAACATAGCCCAACAATGGCCACCACCACCAAAGGTTGAGATATCTTTTCAAGAATCCTTAAGACTTCTGAATTCAACTACCAGTTGCTCCTTGTTTTCCATTAGATGAATGGGGCCTCTCATAGTAGATACAGATGGTTAGGCTCCTGAAACTCAGAAAAGCTACTCACTGGAATCCATGATCTCTAAGTCATCTCTCCTGGTTATTCAAGGCATGTGCTTATCAGGTTTCTCTTGTGAAACATGGATACCAACTTTCTACATTTTGTATACTTCTAAGGGGAAAAAACATTGTAGCATGTCAGAACCTGGCACAGATGCCTTATGGACACTGACTTATGACTCCAAAAGCATTACTGAGCTTCTAAGTAATGGAATGAGGAAAGCAAGGCATTATTTTCAGAGCCATGAGAACAGTGACATTTTTGAGTAAGTGGAGGCAGAATGCAACATGATAAAGTTGAAAAGTGGTTAGAAAAGGTGCGGGCATTCCAAAGGAATTTGGTGTCTCATTAATTCATTGACTATTATCTGGCACGTGGAGGATATTATTCTAGGTTTCTATCATCAAGGAGCAAACAAAATGGATACAAATTGAAGTGGGAGAAACAGATAATAAAGCAAATATGCAAAGTATATATATCTGCGTGTGTATGCATGTGTCTGTGTATGTTGTAATGGTAATTCTTAGAAGAAAAAGAGCAGGGAATGGAGTAGTGGTGTTGGCATTTGAATTTACATTTAAGTAGTCTGAGAAAGGATCCAAGAGTCATTTGTTTTGATGAGGATAGATGTCTGCATTCAGTCAGGAAAGAGCTCAGGAGAGGAGGAGGAGGCTCAAATATATTACCCCACAGGAAAGGTGGTGTTGGGGTTTGGCTCCTCAGTCCCAGAAAGGACTTCCTCCCCATGATCACATGGACAAGGATGGAATGAATTCATTAGCCTTCCCACAGGACTCTTCTATAGACCCTGGTGAGTGTTCAAAGAATAGCAGCACTTCATGGGGACATGTGACAAGTGCTTCTGCCTTGTAACCACCTCTGCAATGTAGACAGCAACTCTATCCACAGCAAAGTTATGGAAGGACCAGATGCTATTTGCTAATGTTGGCAGCTGAGGGAAAAGGTCCTAGATGACCAAGTTTATGAGCTGACTCACTTGGCACTGGCTCTGCAGGTGGGGGAAAATTCTCAGGTGCCTTCACTCACTCCTTGAGCTTCCTCCTGCTGCTGGTTCCTTGGAAAATCCACTGTACTTCTTAGAAGCTGAAAATCAAACAGGATATTACAGCCATCCAATTAGGAGTTGAGAGGAAGAGAACTGAAGATGAAACTGCACTCCTTTCCTACTGAATAAACAGTTGAGGTTTCTGCAATATTTCCTAGTGGGCAGGAAAGTCCTGGGCTTTACAGCCCTTTCTGAAATTACTTTGTCACTTCTCAGAGAGTGAGCCAACAGTTTCCCTATCCACTTGGCCACCTTTAAGTGAGGTGAGACTAGCCTTGTGGCACACTACTGATTGGACCCCAGGAAGAGTGTGATTGAGTGATAAAACTCCCTTGATTGCAGGGATTCTGGACAGATTTGCCAATGAAGTATTTGTAATCTTGTTTGCTCCAGGTGAACTAAAGGGCCTAAACTCGCTATTTAAACAGGACTAGCATTTCTATTAAAAAATTACAGATACTGGAACTATGTTGTGACCTAATACCGATGTGCAAATTTTTTCCTTTCACTCAGCAAAAAAAAAGTACCTACTAGAGAATATTAGCACCTTACACATTAGCACTTCATACATATTGGTTTTGATTAATTAGAATAAATGGAAAATGAGTAACTGTTACAACAGGAATTGGTAGACTCTGGCCTGCAGGCCAAAGCTTCCTGTTGTCTATATTTGTAATTGAAGGTTTATTAGAACAGAGCCACACTCATTAATGTACATATTGTCCATGGCTGCTTTCATGCCACAAAAACAGATTTGAAAAGTTTGCAACAAACACTGTTTTCATTTTAAACTATTTATAGAAAAAGTTTATGAACAGGTGGTTTAAGAGATAGAATAAAGAAAGAGACCAGTTTTGCAAAGAGATAGAATAAAGAAAGAGACCAGTTTTGCAATAGTGCTAAAAGTTATCTGGGAAAAATTACAAAGAACATCACCAAAAGTTACAAAAGACAAATTATAAATCTACATAGACTCAGGTCATTTGTCCCCTAATGCATTTATAAATTTGTTGTGTCCTGAGTTAACAAATATTTTATGAGAACAGGAAGAATTCCTTTATACAAGTTATCAAGGAAGAAAATAAAAAGACTTAGCAGTGGTTGGGGGCACTTAGAAAGGAGCTGGAGGGTCATTGTTGGATTAGATTTGAGATGGATCACATGCAAACTGACCTTTCAATAGGCTGCAGACATGCCTACTCCACCCTCACGTGAGCTGACCTGTGGACTTGGCCAAATAGTAGTTTCCCAATATTTGCTAACCGCTGCTGACCTTTTGTGCAGTAAATCTCTTCCCAAACTATCCATAGACTGTGACTGCATCAATCCCTCTCTTCTAATACAAGTTAACTTCTTCCAGCACCAGTCACTTTGGAGTCCCTTGTGATTTCAGGTTTTAAGCACACCCACCATTTTAATGCTTCTTGAATTTGTGTCTTCTGGTCATGATTCTAATTAGGTTGAAATAAGTAAGTTTTCCTTTTGACCGGGATGATTTTATTCTTGGTTGACAAAGTTTAAATGGAAGGGCTTTAAAAAAATTGCCACACTACCACAAAAAAGTAAAAAGAGGAGCTCTCTTTACGCTTTGTGGAAAGCTTTATTGAAGCTACAGAAATTAGACTAGTCAGTACTGGTCATAACAGTGCAGGACAAAGTTACAGGACAGTCTTCACAGGATAGAGGCTAAAACAAATGCTTTCAGGAACTTTTTATCTTGAGGACCTATTTCACACCAGTGCTTATAATGAACTCAATAAATTGACTAAGATAACTGGACAGCATTTGTGAGTGGTTTTTTGTTGTTGTTGTTCTGTTCCATGTGAATTATTCCCTTGAGTCCTTTGTGGAAATGAGGTCCTTATTTCTCCATTAAGATGAAGGACAATTTCCTGGAAATAGTTGACAATTATTCTCTCAAAGCTTGAATTGCTCCATGCTTTCCTGGGCTGGTTTGCACAGAGATTTGAGGTGATCTTTATGTATTTCCCTTTGTATGGAAGCTGGTGTTTTTCTCATGCAGGTTTGAGTATCCTTTTTTGTTCTCTAGTTTTTATATTTCAATTATGATGTGATGTAGGGTTGTTCATAATTAGTCATGTATATTTGAAGGTCAAAATGCATCCTGTAATGGGTGTCTATACTTTGCATAGATTTGGGAAATTTCCTATTATACTTTCATCGAATAGACTTCTTATACCTTTAGTTCATATTTCAGCTCCTTTGTCTACCTCATGAATTCTCAGGTTTGGTCTTTTGATTGTGTCCCAGAGTTCTTGTATTCATGTGTATTCATTTTTCCCTTGTGACTGTTTGTGTGCAATAATTCCTCAATCTTGTTTCCATCTCTGATATTCTTTCTTCTGTTTGATCTTATTATCTGCTGTGGTTTGCATATGATTTATTGAAGTTTTCATTTCTACTTGATTATTTTTCATAATTTCCATCTCTTTGCTGAATTTCTCTTCCATGTTGCTGACTTTCTAGTCTAGGTCTGGGGATGAATTGTTAGCCTCAATTTATCTGTTTATTTGAATCCTCTTGGAGTTCACTGATCATTTTTAACAGTAGGCTTCTCAATTCTCTCTCAGACATTTCAGCCAATATAGTATCTTTGTATTCACATGTTTAGTTGTGATGGGACTTTGGAGGTGAGACATCTCCTTAGTTTCTCATAATTAAAATTCTGTGCTATGATTTGTACATCTGTTGGTCTGTTTCCTTTTACTTCCTCAGGTGAGTGGAGAACCTACTGCAGTAACAAGTCAAACAGTTTAGCAATTAATCAAGAATTTGAATGAGTAAGGGATGATTGGAACCTTTATCTGTCTCTGCAGTAGAGTTGTACAGGAGCAAAACTCTGAGAACTCAACACTGGTTGAAAGGTATATGGATGGAAAATTGAGTATTATGGGCATTGGGCATGGAGAAGAGAGAGGAATAGGATGGTAGAAAGAAAGGGTGGTAGAAAGAATGGATGGTAGATGTAGAAGATAATAGTATAAGAAAGTTCTCTCTATTAATAACAAGGAAATAGAGAGGGATTTGTAGGATAGGGAGGGAGAAAAGAGAAAAAAGGAAAAAAATTGAACAGTTAGAAACCAAGTTAAAAAAAGAAAGAAAAGAAAAAAAGAGAAATAAAGACAAATGAGAGAAACAGTAAAGCAAGAACAAATTGGATGATTGGAAACCAACAATGAAAAAACAAAGTAAAACAAAAATCAATGAAAACTGACAAACAAAAAAAAACCAAGCAAACAAAAAATGCCAAAAAATCACTTATGTTTCTTGTTGGAAAGAAATATGTTTGTCCAAGTTAATCCTTGTCTTTGGTGTTGTGGGAATAGCTTCAGGAGGCTGGCATTGCACCTCAATGAACATGAAATGGTTTTGTGAATGTTTCCCAAAATTTGTCTCCAGAGATACATCATTGGTTTGAGTTTCATTTCAGTGAGCCATTGAATGGTTGTATAAAAGGAGATCTATAAGAACAGAGACTACAAGGAACGAAAATCCCAGTTGTAACATTCTTGAACTGCCATGTCTTTGGACTGTCCTCACTCTCATGTTGTTTCCTTCTTCCTCAGGTGACAATACCAGAGTTAAAAATTTCAACATATTCAGATTGTCTCAGGCATTTCTTTCCTGAACAGCAGTGTTTTGTCTTTGCCCAAAATATGAAATGGAGCTCTTGGTTCCTCTCGAGGATGTTCTGAAAAACATCCTAGATCTGAAATTCTAGAAATAATTGAAAAATTTTCTGTTCATACCTCTTCACCTGCAATGACTAAGACCCTAGGAACAGTGTCAAGGTTACTGGGAATCATGAGTCTTCTTTTTTGAAATCACAGTTCTGTGTCCTAATATTAGTTGAATATTTAATTATAGAACATGCTCTTTAGTAGGTTATTTCTTTTTTAAGTACTTTATTTCTTTATATAGAGAAGTGTATATTTGTAAATATTTATTCACCATATAGAAATGTGTGTGCTCATGTCATGTCATAGGATTTATAATTTTTCTGAAGCCTTGTCACTGATGTTATGGTTTCCAAAGAATATGAAGGACCTACATTTGATGAAATATCACTAACTGGGTCAGCATCTAAGAGAAGGAATGAACAAATGAGACTGCATTAAACTAAAGAGTTTCTGCACAGCAAAAGAAACAGTCACTGGACTCAAGAGACAACCCACAGAATGGGAGAGAATATTTGCCAGTTATTTATCTGCTAAGGGACTAATGTCCAGAATCCATAGGGAACTCAAAATACTCAAACCCCAAAGAATCAGCTCCCAATGAAGAAATGGGCACATGAATTAAACTGAATTTTCAAAGGAAGAGGTACAAATGACCAGTAAATACATGAAGCAGTTTTCAACTTCCCTGGTTACAAAAGAGATGCAAATGAAAACTACGCTCAGATTTCATCTCTCCCCAGTTAGAATGGCCATATTCAAGGACAATAGCAGCAACAAGTGCTGGCGAGGATTTGACGAAACAAGAACATTTATACACTACTGGTGGGAATGCAAGTTAGTACAACCACTATGGAAAGCAGTATGGAGATTCCTCAAAAGCTACAGATGGAACTTCCATGTGAAGGAATATAAGTCAGGATACAATAGAGACACCTGTACATCAGTACTCATTGCAGCACTATTCATAATAGCCAAGCTTTGGAAAAAACCCAGGTGCCCTACACTGATGAATGGATCAAGAAATTATGGTATATATACACAATAGGGTTTTACTCAGCCAAAATTATAATGACATGTGACTTGAAGGTGAATGGATGAACTGGAAGACATTATGTTAAGTGAAGTAAGCCAGGCTCAGAAAGACAAATGACACGTTTTCTCTCATTTGTGGAAGATAGATCAAAATGATAAACATATACACAAGACAACCATATATAAACTCATATGTAGAACATATTAGTAATAGTGGAACTACTCTATGGAACTCGGGGACAGAGGGAAAGGAAAAGAGAATGAAAGAGTACTGGTAATATTATAAAACATAACATCTGTAAAAGTAGAGGATATAAGGATGTGTATTGAAAGCTGTTGAAAAATGGGGGGTGGGAAGTAAAGAGGTAAGCAAGAGCAATGGAAAGGGCTGAACAGTGTGGAAACATAGAGAAAACCCTTGGGACACCAAATTAAATAATAATAATGAAAGACAAAACTGTGAAATAGGTACAGTGTGTGTGTGTGTTGGGGGTACTAGTGGGATGGGGAGGGTGAATGAAGGAGATCAAGATGAGGGTATATGATTGTTGGACTTCATATACTTATTATGAAATAGATTAAAGAACCCTCTTGCAATTGCTTTAAGTGGGGCAGGGAGAGCATTGAAGGGGAGAGAGGATGGGAGTGATCTAAGCAATGTACAATACAAGCCTAACTGGAATTGAATCCCCCCTGTATAATGGGTGTATCCTAAGAAAAATTTTTATAAAAAGAAAAAAAATCTCTTGTGCAATGGAAATGGAAAAGTTTTATCTATGGTCTCTTCTGAGAGTTTTCCTAGACTGACCCCATAATGAGAAATTGTACCTAAAGGACCAGAAAGTGAAGTAGAGACATAAACAAAAGGAGTGAACAAAGGGAGGATCAGAGGAAGATCAGGGTAGATCTGCAGAACTCTGTGGCCTTGGTTGTTGAAACAAGTGATAGACAAAAAAATAAGCAAGCAAACAAACAAAAACCATGGGATTCCCACAGATTTCTGGTATAAGGCAGAAGGGGCTCTTATATACTAGAAGTCAAATTTCTGATTAGTGCCATAAAAACTCAAGAGCAGAAGTGTTTTCAGGACTGGGAAGATCTGGAATCCTGAATGCCAGCAGTACTGAGCACAGTATGGAGAAGGTATACAGGAGTCTCCCAGGCTTCCTTTGGCTTGCCAGGGTGATGCAAAAAACAATTGTAACTACAATGAGCCAAACAGGATGAAAAATCCTCTCACATGTGTCATGATTTCCTTCAAATATAACCATTAGAGATGGAGTCAAGGTCTTCATCTTCATCTAAAATGGTGGCCCTATTCTACTGTTAGGTTAAAAGGGGAAAAGAGGAGAGTGGAAATCCAGATGTTTGTGGAGCTTTTGGACACTGTTTCCCAAGTGATAATAATTCTAAGACCTACAGGGAAGGGGCAAGGTGATGGCATTGGGACTTTGTAGAGGGAATGCAGCAACCCACGTCAGATTGATTCACATGTGTATATGAATGTGGTCTTAGGCTTTTTCAGTGAGCAATGATATTTCTCACTACTGAGTTTACCCTGATATCCATGTCTCATCTCTGTTTACATAGGTCAGACCTACTGGCCCACAGGACATGCTGCCTCCCACAGAGGACTGAAGGGTAGTGTGTCTACTCCTGCCCACCACTAACGTTACTCAAGGTCCAACAGGTTATTCAACAAAAGCAGTACATTATACAATGCATAGAAAAGGTTGGCACCCTATTGACACAGACAGGGTACATAGGACAGACATGGAGTATCATGTACCACTCAGTTGCAATTTAATAGTCTGTGTGTTCTGTAAGAATGGCCCAAGAGGCATTGCAACTGACAGTGGGCTATCACAGCCACCTTTGGCTCCTGTGTAACCCAAGAACACTGTCCACACTGGGGCAACACAGGAGACTGGTATGCTGTTATCCATGACTCTTTTTCTTTATCTCTTTGTGGGATGAAGGTCAAGATGAATTTGTGCTCATGTAGAACCATGCATGTTAATTTTTGATGTACAGTTGCAACAGTTTACACTCTCACTAGTAGAGAGGAAAGACTGTGAATTTCATCAAACTCTTGGCATTCTAAAGTCTTGTCAAAATCACTCTTCCTTGCCCATAATAGAGATGAAATAAGAACTTCACAATTTTAATTTGCACAGATTTTATTTAAGTAATGTCACACACTTATTCTTATATTTCTGTATATTAAAATGTGTTTGTTGGTCACTTCTCACAAGCTCTCATCATATGTTATCTCCATGGCTAAAGTATGCAATGCAAATGTTTTCTCCATCTTGTCATGTGTCCTTTTGCTTTGCTGAAACATTTTCTAGAAATAATTTCAATATCTTCTAATTTGTCTCCCAATGTTTGAAATTAATTAAATCAATCAAAATTAAGTTTGTCCTTATGGATATCAGGCCCTGATATTCTTTGATAATTGTTTTTTTTCACATTTAAACTTTTCACTAATGAAACTGCTAAGACACATAAACATTAAAAATGAGCCATGGTATCCTGCTATTAAAGTAAAAAAAACTTCATTTTATAAATTCATTACTAGGAATTCTTGCACTATTATATATGTGAACTGAGTATTTTCAATCCTGCACCAAGTAATTTACCAGCCCCAGGTCGTACTGCAATAAATACAGTGTCAAGTGTATCAAGGAACTGTGAAAATATTGAGGGGCTCTTGTTTTTACTTATTTCACTCTCTTCTTTTAGTTGATTTATCTCTTTATTTAATTCCTCAGATTTCTGTTTAAATCCATCAATAAGCAGTTCTTCTTGCACCTATAAAAGAGAGTCAACTTTTGAAACTCTTCAATCATTAACAGTCAGAGTTTTGCACCTAACAACCTCTACTGAAGCACATTCCCTTCATCTTAGAAGGTTCTCTGATATTATAGACACTTGGATGACCCTTAGAGTAGTGGGAGTGTATTCTACAAGGTTTTCACATCTATGAGATTTCCTCAACACTGTCTCACTGCAGGGTGGAGAGGAGTTTTGTTTCAACAGAAAGTATGCCATTTGGGAGAGAATGTGGGCTGCACTCTGATTCTCAACTCCAACAGGTGGCACAGTCAGAATCATCTAACAGACTGTGGCAAATGTTGACCTTGTGTAGAACACTGGTTATCAAGCTCTATGGGGACTCCAGCTGTACAGGATAAATCAGGCAGATATGGAAACAAATGAAGCAATTTCTGAGCTTTCAACACTCTCCCTTTTCTATCAGGTCAAAGATGATACATTCGGACTAGATGAATCTACCTCATGTCTCTTTGATGGTCACACCAAGAATCAGAAGGACTAGTAGATTAAGGTCCTATTCAATTGAGGCTCAGTAAACATCCTTTAATATCAACCAACATCAGCACAACACCTTAGGGGAGATTAGTTCAACCCTCTAAAGTCTAATGCTATTCAAGTAATGGAATCTTGCAGACTTAACAGGGCTTCAATAGGATACAGGAGTACTTGAGGTTTGCATTTTCCCTGGGAATCATTCCTGATCTAAAACCTTGGATCTCCCCTTCCTAAGGAACCAGGACACTCTTTGTCAGGCACTTCCAGGTCCTGTTGAGACTCACCTTCAGCTTGTGCTGCAGCATCCTTTCCTGCTCTCTCAGAATATTCTTCCTTTCCATTTCCCACTTCTCCTGCAGTTGAGCCATGTTTTCACGGAAGCTTCTCTCTTGAACCTCCATGATTTCTTCTTGCTCCTTCTGTTTTTGTTTTAATAGCTCTTGTTCCTTCTCAGCTGCCTCTTTCCTGTCCTCTCAGCTGTTTCACAATGTTTTTAGACAGGAAAGAAAACAAGAGTCAGGCCTGATCTCTACTAAAAGACCAAATTGATTTCCCAAGAAGGGAATCTCTTGATTTTCCCATTGGACATGGAAGCAGGATCATGATTCCCACCATGCGGGACCAGTACTGGCTGGCTGGCTGTGTGACCCCCAACTCCCCTATTGTTTCCAAATCCAGGAGAACCTGTGTTCCATAGGAGAAAAATAATTTATCTTTCAAGAGAGTCCTCCTGTCTATTAGTCAGAGGGCTTTTCAGGAATCATCTACTTCTCTGAGTGCAGTGCCCTCCCCTGCACTCAGAAGGCTATGGCCTTCTCTCCTTCTGTGAGGGCTTTGTCTGACTGCAGGATGGATTTCTGTATAGTATCCTGGGACTTCAGGAAGCTCTGGAGAGCCTCACTTGCCTGGGGAATCAAGAAAGAGCAAAACTATTTAGGCAGTGAAGATCTAGTCTTCTGATGAAGAAATTGTTTTCCATAAAATCTCAAAACTGACTCTGCTTCAGATCTCAGAGAGGTCCTTGAATTCCATGGCCACAATCAGCCAAAAGTCTGAAAATGATATGTCATCTTTTTATAGCTGAATAATATTCCATTGTATGCATGTATCATGTTTTCTTTATCCATTCATCTGTTGATGGACTCCTAGGCTGATTCTGTAACTTGGCTCTTGTGAAGAGTGCTGCTGTAAACATGCAGGTATAGGTGTCTCTATTGCATGCTGACTTATATTTCTTTCATCCTGATATAGCAGGATCATATGGTGGTCTTCTACCCTTCCTTAATGGGATAATATCTATATAAACTTCAATGTGTATCTCTTACCATCTGTACCAGGAAGCTTTCCTAGGCTATCTTCTTAGTTTTTCCATCTTTGTTGAGGTTGATTGACAAATAAAAATTCTATATGTTTAAGGTATACAACACGATGTTTTGATATATGTCTACATTGGTAAATGAGTACTACAAAAATTTTAATTTGTATATCAAGCACCTCATATAGTTACATTTTGCTGATGTGATAACACTTAAGATTTACTCTCTTAGTAATTTTCAGGTATACAATATATTATTTTAACTATTGTTACCCTACTATAAATAGGTTCTCAAGACTTATTCATCTCATAACTGTATATTTCTATCTTTTAACGAATATCTCCCCTTTCCCTCTTCTCTCAGGCACTGGTAATCACCATTATAACTATGTTAATATGAATTTGACTTGTATTTCTTTGTTTGTTTTCTCTCTCTCTCTCCTTCTCTTTCACCATTATAATTTCACCTTACAGTGTTTGTCCTCTTGTAGCTGGCTTATTTTATGTGGCAAAATGTCCTCAAATTTCATCCATGTTGTCACAATTAGCAGAACTTTATTGAAGCTGAATAATTATCCATACATATATATGTGATGTGTGTACATATATGGTATGGTATGTATATCTCTATGTATCTATATAGATACATACCATACCATATATGTGGATACTATAACATATATGTGGATATGCATGCATATATAATTATATTATTTAGTAGCAAAAGCATCATGGTAATGACATAAGAATAGATATATGGACCAGTGGAATGGCACAGAAAGCCAGGTCAGAATGAAATTGGACCCCTGAATTACACCTCACATTAAAACCAACTAAAGATGGATTAAAGAGTTAAGCATAATACCTGAAAATTTTCAATTCTTAGAAAAACTTTTGGGGAAAAGTCCATTGAAATTGGACTTTGTAATGATTTTTGGATTGAACACCAAAAACACAAGCAGGGAAATAAAATAGGTGAGACTACATCAGACCAAAAAGTTTCTGCATAACAAAGCAAACAACACAACGAAAAGGTAATATATAGAATGGAGGAAAGTATTTGCAAACCATGTATCTGTTAAGGGGTTATTATCCAAAGTATATAAGGAACTCATACAACTCAATAGAAAAAACCCAAATAACATGACTGATAAATGGAAAATAGACCTGGATAGACATTTTTCAACAGGCATCTGTAGAAGTGTTCAACATCACTAATCATTTCTGAACTATGAATTAAAATCACAATGTGATAATACTTTATCCCTGTTAGGATGATTATTATAAAAAAGTCAAAATATAATAAATATTGCTGAGGATGTGAAAAAGGGAAACCTTTATTCTTTCTGGGTGGAATGTAAATTTGTGCAGCTATTACAGAACACATGAAAATTCCTCAAAAGAAAAAAATTCTGAGTTTCTAATGACTGCCCTATTAGCTTTGGCATTTTCTGACTGTGTCTCTTAGGCAACTTAAAAGTCATCTACATATTATATATTTCTAATGCATAAATGTAAAAGAGGGTAATAGCTAACATACACTCTGAGAATTAAATTGGCAATCTAACAAAATCACCTGAAACTATTCCTAGTACGGGAAATCGAATGCACAAGGTCTGCTAACCACGATGGTCCTTATCATACTCATTGTTTCTTCATACCAGTTATAGTTGTCTTATAATAACCATCATTACCAAAGTCAAGGTGCTGTTGTTTTGTCCACCTGAAGTAACATCTTTTCTTCATATTCTATTTATTTACTTTATTTAGCAGAAAAACTATTCTTTTTTTTTAAAAGAAAATTTCTCATGGTGCTGGAGATAGAACCCAGTCCTGCAGATGGGACTCATGCCACACAAGTATTCTGCCACTGAGCTATACCCCATCCCTAAATTTTCCCCCTTCTTTGATAAAGAAGAAAATGGTTTGTTTCACCTGGATTCTTGGCTCTAAATCCTCCTTGGGAAAATTATTTCTTATTAATTTAACAGAATCCAACTACCAGTAGACAAAAAATGAAAAATACCAACGTATCTCCATACTATGCTTTCATTTCACAAGTGCTGCTATGGTTTTAAATTTTCAGAAGGAGCAGCAAAGACTCTCTCACTATGCTCTTTGAATTGTACTCCTTCTTCCCCATTCCTCACCTTCACTCCTTTCCTGGGCACTAGCTGGTAGTCCTGCTCCACCTTCCTCTTGGCTTCTAAGTAGAGACTATGCCCTCCAGGAACAGAGAATGCTCCTCTGGAAATGCCTTCTATCAAGGGCTCTGAAAGCTTCTTCAGCTCATCCTGGCAATATTTGATGGATGCCTCTTCATTCTTCAGGACAAAATCTTCCTTCTTTCTCTCTATGGTGCCCTGAAAATTTAATGTAAGGGAAAGACAATACAAAGAAACTGTTAGAGGAAGGTCCTTTTGTGATCCTCTTGGAAGAAGCAGTGTGACAGCCACACAGTGAACTGGTACAGGGAAGGAGCCAGGGGACTTGATTAGTCCCATTCTGCTCAATATTGAGTGACCTCTGGAGACCCTATTATCTCCCATGGTTTCAGGTAAAATACCTGTAAAATGATGGAGTTAGAAGATAGATGATCTATTTAGATGCAGGATGATTAACAGATATACAAACTCTAACAATGAACAGTAAAACATTAATTTTTGGCTGGAAGTAAAATTTCCTCAGAGATTGTGGGTTGTTATGGTTGAAAATACACACTTGGGAAACCAATCCCCTAGAGATGATTTAAATGTGTCCTGAACAGATTTGAACCTTTCAAGAATTCTTTCAGTGATTGATTAAGGTGTGAAGATACTGAAAGAGATTTTTTTTGTTTATTTGTACTTATAAATTACAATTCAGCTGGATTCCCTCAGGATGAACTAGCAGATTTGTTACTTTTAGGGCAGACCCAGACAGACTGAAAGACAAGCTTTCAGTGAGGGTGCCTTTGGGGAGTTGAATTAAAATGTCCCTGAGAGTTCTCTCTCTTCGTGTCCACACCCTTTATCATCCTAGGGCCTGTGAATCAGATGCTTGTTAATCCTGTGATTATATTATGTTAAATAGCACAGGTTGAGTTTAAGAAATGGAGAGTACCCTATTGGGCATTACCTAGTCACGTGAGCCCTTTAAAATGTCAGTTTTATCTGGCTGTGGCAGGAAAGGAAATCAGAAAGACTAGAAACAAGAGAAGAATTTGATGTGTCCTTGCTTCCTTGAATGTGGAGAGCGTGTCCTCAGATTGACTGCATGAAAAATAAGCCCATTCAGCTCCATGTTTTCAGCATCCGATGCACTGAGCAGAGCACCCAGATAGCTGTGCTTGCATCTGACTTAAAGATCTCTGAGCTGATAAAATGATGCTGTTTGAAACTGCTAACCACATGATAATTTGTTTTGTGCAACGGAAAATAATGCCTTTTAGAGAAAGGGCACTGTAGCCTGAAGAGCTCTGTTACCCAGAAAAATCTACGTTCTTTCTATGATGAGAAGAACATGAACCATGGGATAAAAAAGACGGAGGCTAAACCTTACTCCAAAAGGGGAGGGTTCAAGAGGAGTAAATGCTAAGGTGTATTACCACCAGCATCTTCTGGAACTCCTGATTTTCATCCTTGAAGGAGAGCTCCATGAAGTTCGCAATGGCTTCCCTCTCGTAGGCTGTGTGCACGTCCAGCAGCTCCTGGAGAGTGTCTGTGGGGAGCCCCAATCTCTGTGCCATCTGCTCACTGTAGTTGTTGGCTGCCTTCTGCACAGCGGCTGTGTTCTCTCGGTGGGCCAGGATGGTCACTGCATTCTCCATGCAAGGCACTGTTCCACTGTTGATGGCATCCATGTAGGTCTTCACCAGTGTCCCCAGCCCTGGATGACAGATAGTAAGGGAATAAATGGAAACTTCTCATTAACGTTTTTACAAACTTTAAGAGCTGGCCTATAAAACTCTCAAAAATCTGTTTATCTTAAATTTTCCTTCTCCTCCTACCTTTCTTTCTTTTTCTTCTCTTTTCCTAATTCCTGCTCTTTCCATGTGATCTATAATCCATTTCTGCTTAATACATCACTGTTCTTCATATATGCTCCTTCTTTTGTGTTTCTCATATTTAGCACATTACCAAATTACAACCAAGAGGTTTTATTCTTTCCTTGAAAAACTACTTTCCCAATTTAAATTAACAAAAAAAGAGTTTCTTATACAAGTACAGTTAATTACACAATTTGTGAGTTTTAATTTCAAATTTAAATGCTAGTCTCCTTCGAAAAATATGATCAGAAATCAATGATAGCAACATGGAGTACTGAACCAAGTATGAGTCCATCTCAGGTTGGAGACTTCATGATTGCACAAGCCACATATCATGAAGTCAGCCCTATTTAAATTTGTTTCTGAAACAAACTGCAAGGGATTTATGGCCTGTTGTTTATTTTTTGACTGGTGTCAATTCAAAAGAGATCTTATATATTCTCACTTATCCCATGGGATTTCTCTTCATTTTTCAGGATTCTCTCCCTAGTGGCAGTTTGTACTTGTATCCTTAGTGTATTAGTTTTATGGCATTTTTTAGACCTCAATAAACTCTCATATATAAATGTGTAATTAAGAAACATGCATGATCACTTGTTTTTCCACGTTCCTTTACAGAAGCAAACAAAGATATTGACAAACCCTCAAAAGAATAATAGCTTTATCAAACATGCTAAACCTCAAGAACAGGCATTGAGACAAAAGTAACTCACGATTTCCAGTGACAATGATCCCCTCTCTCAGTGTCTTGGTCTTTCCCATGGTGAAGATATAGGTACAGAAATTTTTTGTTTGCACCTGGAAATTCCATTCCAGTTGATTTTCTGTAACATTTTCCATATGGCATAACAATTTTTTGTCACTTGTAGGCCAGTCAAAGACAAAGCATTTCCAGACTGGAAAGAAATATCTGATACATTCTCTAGATTTGTTGGAATTTTGAATTCGGGGATTCCTTCCTGCAAAAAGAGTTCATACTGAACAGGCATCCTGCAGACAATGTGATTGAAAACTTTTCTAACAACCTTTGTGTAACTATAAATCCTGTGTTTCATTCAATTACACAGAGAGCTCATGGTAATCTACCCAGCAGGGGAGTCAGTCATCTCAAGGGAGAAACCTATGACTGGCTTCTGTAGTCCTTATATTGTGGATATAGATAAACTATGCTTTAAGGGTTTGGAATAATTGGTTAATTTTTAAAAAGCTGCCAAAAAGATGTTTCTGATACTGTACTTCCATGTCAGAAATGAGGCATAGGCTCTAAAGTAAAATAATGTTGAAAGTAGGGATAAGATGTTGCTGGGGAAAATGTCATGAAGGGAGATGATTCTTAAGTCAGTAAAAAAAGTTTCAAAATCAGAGCCAAAACTACACACGATGTAAATATGGTTACTGATTCCTTTAGCACAAACTCCAAAGTAAAGTTAATCTGCATGTGATTTGAAAACCTCTTGATTTCCTGAGGCTAGATTATATTGAAGTTGACATTGCCTTACAGAGATTCTGTGTCATAAATCAGCTTTTAAAAATAAATATTTGTTTAATGAATGAATAAATAAATGAATAACAATGGATATCAACACTAGGTACCACTGTTTATCTATTCTACTAAATAGAATTCATGTAGTAAAATTTTAACATTAATGTGATGACATATTGCATAAGGCTGTGATATTATTAAAATGGTGAAAGAAAGAATTTAACAGCATTTTGGGGGACCATATATCAGTTTTTCTCCAGGAAAAAATGTAATTTAACTAATATCCTTTCTCTGAAGGGTTTATCTATATAGGTTAATAAAATATAAGCAGTGAAATATGTTTTAAAAATTAGCTCATCAGACATTCCCGTGATTTGGAATTTATTCAATTCTAACTTGATGAGCTATTAATCTCAAAATAGAATATGAGGAGCAGTTAAGTAACAAATATTTGAACCTTTAGAAGTAGTAGCATTGATTCTAATCCACAATTTTTTCATGATATTAATGGGTCTAAAATCACTTGATAGAACATTTCTCCTAACTTTACTCAGGGAGTTAAATCTTAACCTCCAAAGATTTTCAACAAAAATTGCTGAAATCATGACCACCTGTCAATCATCATTCACCATTAGCAAGAGCCTAATCCAATCTCAGATAAACATGTATGTCAAAGGCTGAACAGGGTTGAGTTGATCACAGTTCCCTGTTTGAACCTTTCCCCACCCACGCAGGCTCTGATACCTGGAATCAACTTCAAGGCATTCTCCAAGTACTCATCTTCCGTGATGTCGTGCCCATCTAACTTCAGCTCCAGAGTGAAATCCCGAACAGCACAGACAAAGTCTGGAAAGAAACTCACAAACTCTGCCGAGTCCTCTACTTCATCTGATTTGGGGCTGCATTTTGCCCTTGTTAGCTGTGTTAATTCAGTCACATAACTGGCATCACAGCTAAGGAATATGAGACAACAAATCTTCCAGATCTCACTTAGAAACAAGTTTCGTAAACATTCCTTTTTCTCCTGTGTCCACTCTTACTTAACCAAGATAATTCAGTTAGAGCAAAGAAGAAATAGTCTCAGTTATCATTCTCCTAAACTCAATGAATCATGGAGGTTCTGTTCCTGGAAGGATACTGAAGCTGCTCCAGGGCCTGGTGGTTGATGGTGCCCATGCTGTTGTAAACAAAGGTGCTGCTCAGAAGCATGGCCAGGGCAAAGATCCATGAGTCATTCTTAGCATCACCTTAGACAGCACATGAGAGCGAGGGACTTAGGGGTCCCTCTTCATTCACTCATTTGCTTGTGCATTCATTCTTTCTGCTGTTCTAGTGCTGGATCCAAGGGAAATAACACATCTCGAAGATAATTCTAAATGCAAATCTCATTATTGATTTAATATTGAATCCTTATCAGAGATTAGCAAGTTAACTATTGAGACAAATGAAGTTCTTCATGTGTGTAAAATATTTTATTAATTGCCTACCACATGGTAGGTATCCATTAATAAGTGGGAAATTATTTTATCGAGAACTTCATCTTGATCATGGCAGTAGTAAGGACACAAATGCTGCCGTTCAATTAAGTTCAACAACTCCACATTGGGTCTCTGACAAAATCCAGACCTATGTTTGGTTTTCTGGATATAAATTTCCATGTAACAGTCTTGTCCCTTAGCAAGGGGACTTTTGGCAGTGGCAAATAAACATGTCACATTTTAATTTTAACCAAATTTTTTTTTGCCTGGAGTGGATGTAAGAATGTAAAACAAAAAAAAGTAAAGAGGTAAGGCTCATAAATAGGAAAAATTACTCTGGAAATTCAGTACAAGAACTTCTTCCAGGAGTAAGTTGAAAATAGATGAGCTTAGAGTTGATAGAACACAGACTTGTGGAGTTGAGTGTAGGATAGGCCAAGGAAGAATTGTTACAGCCCAAAATATTCAGGTATTGCAGAGTTATTTTACTGGACTGAACCAAAGACCATGCATGTAAGAATGGAAAAGGAGTCTGGGAATAAGATTTATGGACAGCTTTGAAATAGATGCAGATTTCCCCACGCTGCTTTGTAAATTGTGAAATCTTCCATGAATTCTGCCACCATCAGTTTATATTTTGTTTTGTTTTCATCTATTGACAATGCAAGTCTATTATAAATCAGCAGTCTGTTTTGGGTGTATATTTAGATGATAATTGACAATTTTAACACTGATTTTCAAGTTCAGAATTTCTAAGTCTGTGCCTTCCTCTCCTCCCTACCTTTTGCAGTAATGGAGGCCAAAAATCTACTTTCAATTTAGACTCAGACTAATACAATTAGGAGAATGGATTGATTGCAACTAATACTATAAAGACATACCATAAATTATCAATTTTCAATATTTGGGGTGAGTGTTATTCATGCTTTTAGTCAGTACAGAATTCATTGCCAGAGTTCAGAGACTTAGATCAAAACCTTAAAGATGAAACTGAATTTTGTTTAAGCAGAGTCCTTCATTGAAGCCCCATTTTCATGGTTCCTACCTGCAACCCATCAGACCCATACACTCATTGATTACAGCTTTCTCCATGGATCTAATCTAATGACCAGATCAGCATCTTTCTGCATCTGTGTTACCTTGGGGTGATCACACCCCACATATCTTGTCTTCACAGCCAGGCTCCTGGTCTTTATCATGTTTACTGTTATGCCCACAGCTGTTAATACATATTTGTGAAATTACATCATAAAGATCTAACCCTAACATATCAGGAGATGGAAGTTTGAAGATACAGAGTTTAGCCTCATGATTCATGATTAGATTTTCATTTTACAGGAATGTGTCATAGAAATTGAATTGAGGAGACAAATTTGACAGTAATGTATAATCAAGAGCAGAGAAAATCTTCTGCCTCACCTTTTCCACATCACCCAGGCCCTCAGTATCAAAAAGGACCAGTGTGTGGTTTGGCTTGTTGGGGTGGGGCAGGCACCACATCCAGATGCCCTTGGTTTGAGACCTCACAGTGGATCCGAGGGGGTAGCCTGCAAGGGAAGAGGAGAAACAACAAACCATCATAGCAGAGACCATGCATTCATGGTTACATTGGGTAATGTGGTAGGAGTATTTAGCAAATGGCAAGGAAAGTGTGTGCTAATGTATTAACATGGGTAACTAATTCAGTGTTTATTAAAAACTTTCTCAAGAAATGTTTTATGCCCTCTGTTCAACTCATACTTCCAAATGCTCAAAGTAGGTTAAATTACAGAACTAGTGTAAACTTTGTTAACATATGTAATTTTACATGACTGTGAAGAGCTCTCATGTCCTGTATCTTCTATTAGAATTCAATCAGTGGGAAGCAACAGAACCTGACCCCACAGCAGGCATGTGTCTCTTATCTTTCAACCTAGCCTGCCACAGCATCCCAAGGGCCTTGTTCTATCTCAAGTCAGGTTCTTTTCATGTAGCTCCATCCAACATTTCTGCCCTTGGCCACATCATGGCATCCACTCTTGCTTGTCTCTTCTGGGTATGGAGTATACACTTATGTGTACAAGTATACACTTGTGTGCTTCTTTTGCAACTCACCAAGTACTTTCTCACTGTTTATCGGATCCCTTGATAATTGTTATGCCTTTGTACAGGGGATATTAAATGTTCTTTAATTACCTGATAGTGGATGCCGTAGTTTGGATCCAGAATATTCCCCAAGGGCCCATCTGTCAATGCCTTGGTACACAGTGTGGTGCTTTTGAGAGGGGATAGAAACTTTAAAAAGTGGGCCGTGTGGGAAGTCTTCAGGTTATTAGGGGCATGCTCTTGAAGGAGATTGTAGGATCTGGGTCTTTTCCTCTTTTATTTTGTCTTAGTGGCTCACCATGCAGTGAGTAGTATGGTTCTCTCATGTACTCTGTTCTATGTATGCTGACTCACCACAGACCAAAAAGCATTGGGGTCAATCGATAATGGGTTGAAACATCCAAAACTGTGAGCCAAAGTAACCCTTTTGTCTTTATGCCTGACTTATCTCAGATATTTGTAATACTGATGGAAAGCCGATATAGTAGGTCATCGGCATCCTGCCAGGACCTATAAGTCTACATTGGGGCTTGTTGGTTTCTCACCCCCCTTTCCTCCTTTATTTTATTCCTTTTCTTACTGAGTTTCAAGCAAATAATGAGCTCAGTGTTCTTTGCCTCATCATGGGGATATAACTGAAGGGAAAGCAGGAAAGATGCCTATTGGCATTTCTTTTCAAAGGCTTAAACCCATAGTACAGAGGATTTGAGGACCAACCCTTGGAACCACCAGATGATGTATCCTACCCAATAGTTCAAGATTTTTCTCACGTGGCATATAAGAATACTTCCTTCCTTAAGTGGAGGTAAAAATAGATGTCATAATGTTCCTACAGGATCGTGGTGCAGCACACCTAGGGCTCCCTATGTGAGGTACACAAAGAGGGCATACAGTTTCCACTTTTCTACATTGTGGTAGGATCTCATTGCTTGCTGGTTAATACAGGGACAGCCCATTCGCAGTGATGCCAGTTGTAGAAACCATGAGGAGTGATGAGAGATCATTATACTTAGTTAAGTGAAGTATCAACAAAACAAAGCAAGTCACCCACAAGAGAGAGAAGCAGTGACCTGGTCCTGCTCATGGAGCTTGATTGCAAGTAAGTCTTTTATTTCTGTTCTTCCTATGTCATGGGAAGGGCAAGAGTCACAGTTCAGATGTTTAAAGCACTTTAAGACCATAGACTCTTAAGAAAGCACTGGGAAGTTGCATCATTGTTATTTGACATCATCTTGAGCAGAAAGTAAAAATAATACTATTAACACCTCCTTTAATATCTGCTTCTTAAGGACTCCCCTGATCCTTAAAAATGACAGGAATTTATTTGATCTAGACAAGGAAAAGGGTCTTCCCCTGAATAATGTCCAAAAATGTCCCAAAAGAAAGATAAAGGCAAATGCTTGTGTATGAGGTGCTGGAAAATAGAAAGCTAAAAGAGGCAAGAGGAAATCAAAGTAAAGCGAAGGAGGTAGAAGGATAACGGGAGGCACAGAAGGTAGGAGAGCAGAGAGAACAACTGAGGAGAAGAGAGAGAGAGGCCAGTGGGTGGAGGCTCTTCAGAGTTTAGTAGACTGAATGTCAATAATGGCACTGGGCCAGTTAGCTGGAGAGGAAGAGAAAAATGACCTGTAGGATCTTTAAAGATAGAAACACCAAATAGTATCACGGTAAGATTGTCTTAACAGTCAGTGCAAGCAAAAGAGACAACTTGATGGGAAAAACACAAATTTTATAAAACAGGGAATACAAATATCAAAGATGTTTATGCTTATTTATAGTGAGATAATATCATGAAACTAGTCAGATCCACAGATCAGAAAGTTAAGCACTTTTCTTATGTTACTAAATTTTTGTAGGATGTGTAGAACCATCAATTACTGATGACATGTATGTAAATTGTATGTAAAATTTCAAATGGTACATTAAATCATTATAGTATTAGTTAGAAAGATGAAAGTCATACACCTATGGTCCAGAAATTCCATTTCTGGGTATGTGGCACAAGGGAAGTTTGCATATGAATAAACAATACTCTTGGCAACATTATTAATTAAAGATAAAAATGGAAATAACACCAATATTCATCATCAATAAGTGGATAAATAATCTGTGGTCTCCTGAGACAACAACATAGTATAAAGTAGTGAAAATGAAGAAACAATAGTACATGTGGTGACTAGAGGAAGCTTATAACTTCTTTTGGAGCAAAAGAAGCAAGGCACTAATAACACATAAACTATAATTTGCTTTCTGTAAAATTTAATTACCATGCTAAGTTGTTTTCTAGAATGCATAATAGACTATAGAACCATTTTTTTAATGCAAGAGTGGAAGAATTGTGCCCTGAAAAATCAAAATATTGGTGCGTTTTAAGGAAAGTGTGAGAGGCTGTGACCTGGACTTTGCAGAGTTGCTAAGATATACTTCTTGACCTAGATAGGGATTAAACAGGTGTCTGCTTCATATTTCTGAACTCCATCATACATATAATAACTACACTATGTGCTCCAGTGGTGATAATTTACTAAATATTTTCTATGAAGTAGTGAAAAAAAAGAAAGAAAGAAGGAAAGGGAGAAAGAAAGAAAGAAAGAAGACCTAGAAGATAGCCTAATTTGAATACTAGAAGATATACAGGTATCCTACTGATTATTTGTCCACCCTCTTTTTCAAAGAACACATTGCACTGCATTTGTGGGTTCCTTGGGATAAGTGTGTAGCTTGGGGGAATGATGCAGGAGAAATGAAGGGAGTACCTGGTGGATCTCAGCTCCTGAACAGGTGAGGGGTGGATGGAATGAGGAAGAACAGTGGGTTGGATCTTTTGATAGAGTTGGGGAGCTCTTTGTTAATGGGTTAAAGGGGGAGAGTCTATGGATAGGTTTGAGGTTATAAATGTGATGATAAATGAGAAATATTCTTCAGTGGGAGGGATTAGTCTCCCACAAAAATGGCCCTAGAGAATGTGTGATCAGCTTGTTTTATCATTTTTCCAAGCAAATGGCCCCTGTTGCAGGATCACACTCACCACTGTTCTGTCCAGCAAGACGATTCATGATGTAGGATTTTCCTGTACGACACAGCCCAACAATGGCCACCACTACCAAAGGTTGAGATATCTTTTCAAGAATCCTTAAGGCTTCTGAATTCACCATCAGCTGCTCCCTCATGTTTTTCACTAGACAAATGAGGGCTCTCATGGTAGATACAAATGGCATGGTTCCTGAAACTTAGAAAAGCCACTTACTGGAATGCATAATCTTGAGGTCATTTCTCCTGGTTATTCAAGGCACGTGCATATCAATTTTCTGCTTGTGAAGTAAGGACACCAACTTTCTACATTTTGTATGCGTCTAAATGAAAACAGTCTAGCATGTCAGAACCTGTCAGAGATGCCTTATGCACACTGACTTATGACTCCTTGACAAGAATGACTCTTTAAAAGCTTGCTGGGCTTTTAAAGAATGCAATGAGAAAAGCAAGGTACTCATGACAGAGTCATGACACCAGTGACATTTTGGGATAAGTGGACACAGAATGCAACATGAAAAAGTTGAAAAGTGATTTGGAAAAGGTTCCAGACATTCCAAAACAATTTGATGTTTCATTAATTCATTGAGTCTTTATTATCTGCTATATACTAGACACTACTCTTTTTTTTTAATTTGCACTCTGCAAGGAACTGTCACTTTATTTTTTAAAAATTATTCATTTATTCACATGTGCATATGTTGTTTGGGTCATTTCTCCCCCCTGCCCGCTCCCCTACCCTCTCTCCCCCTCCCCCCTCAGAGCCAGGCAGGTCCTGTTCTGCCTTTATCACTAATTTTGTTGAAGAAAAGACACAGCATAATAAGGAAGATAGAGCATTATTCCTAGTTGAGTTAAGGATAGCTATACAGAAATATTCCTAGCATTGCTTTTGTACTGGAAACTATTCTATGTTTCCATTTTTAAGGAGGATATAAATTCAAGTGGGGGAAAAGGTAATAAGGCAAATATGTGAAGTATATGAATATGAATGTGTGTGATAATGGTAATTCTTAGACGGAAATGAGCAGATAATGAGGGAGGGATGTTGGGTCTGAATTTACATTTACAGCAGCCTGAGAAGTGTTCTGTGAGAATGGGGGAAGTTGAACATTGTCATTGACTTTGATCGCGATAGTCAAGAAAACACTGAGAACAGGAGGAGGGAGGCTGGAAGATTCTACCCCATAGGAGAACCTTGCAGGGGTGCTGGGGTTTGGCTCTTCAGTCTTAGAAAGGGCTTCCTCCCCATTCTGCCACAGAGCATGTTTGGACAAACTCATCAGTTTTCATGCAGGACTCTGCCGCACCTCTTGGTGGAAGACCAAAAAGGAGCAGCAGCACATTCTAGGGTCCCCTTGCGATCACCTCTGCAAAGTAGATTCTGAACCTGTCCATAGTGAAGTGTTGGGAGGACCAGACGCCATCCCACCACTAACAGTGAACTCTATGGTTTTTGCCCACTGGCCAGTGTGAGTCTGCACCCTCATAGTGGAGTGTGCAGTGAGCAACATACTGATGTTGGTGGCTGAAGGAAAGGGGCTTGGAAGACCAAGTTTAGGAGCTGACTCACCTGGCACTGTAGGTAGGGGAAAGTTGTCAGATGCCTTCTTTCACTCCTTGAGCTGCCTCCTGTTGCTGGTTCCTTGGAAAATCCACTGTTCTTAGAAGCTGAAAATCTAACAGGGTATTACAGCCATCCAATTAGGACAAGTTGAGATGAGAAGAACTGAAATGGAAACTGCATTCCTTCCTTGCTGAATTGACAGTTGAGATTTCTGCACTATTTCTTAATGGGCAGGAAAAGGGAATATGTGATATGAGTTGTTGGGGGAAGACAGTCACTGGTCTCCTTCAGCCCTTTCTGAAATTCTTCTGCCATTTCTACTCAGAGAGTGAGCCAACAGTTTCCCTATTCACTTGGCCTTTAAATCTGGTAATCTTAGCCTTGTGACAAACCGTTGGTTGAACCACAGGTTACCACCCCACACTTGTGGGCATTCTGAGTCCCCTGGAAACCAGTTCCAATGACCTGCAAAGTCACTGATGGGGAATATCCCACATCCTTTAGCAATAGTTAGTGGGTGGGGCCCCCAGAGCCAACCTCAGCATGGTGAGTGTGGTAAGGCAAGTATAAGTGCCTTGTTTTCACATGAGTCTCTACAAGCTTTCTCTTTTCACATTTGTACACAGCATAAGGGCTGGCTCAATTTAACTTAAACTTTTGAATTTGTGACGCAATACCAGATTTCACAGTTAGAAAGTACCCACTCCAAATCTTCTTAGTTCAATTTAAGGGAAAAATATGATATTTTGAATGACAATTCTTTCTTTCCATAATTGAAACAGAAAAGGAGAAACCAGGATCCAAACAACCAGCATCCAGTGACTGTCTGTGGTGTTTCCCAGGATGAACACTGAGAGAGGGCCAGTGGTTTTCTTTCAGTGCCTCTTGGATCTAGACAAGGACATCAGCAAAGTGACCTTCTGCTTCCCTCCACTGTGTTTCTGAATGCTGGGGGAACCAATCTCCTACCCATGGAGGAGAGAACAATACTTAACAGCTGAACTCCAGGTTATGAATCCCTGCAAAAGCAGTGACTGGGTGTCTGCCAGCTGTACCAACCTTTCCTCTTCTCCTCCTGTATTTAGCAGGGTGAGGGAAACAGAAATTGCAGCTGTGGCCTGACACAAATCTTCTCTGATTACCCTTAATACTGGTTGTTTTAGCCCTTTGTCTCTCATTTCTTTGAAACACTATTCTGCTGTTAGCATCCCTTTCTGATCTTCATCCAAAGCCATCATCTTCACAATGGTAAGAAATGTAGAGAAAGCTGTAATTTCTGGTGCGGCCAGCTAGTGAAGCACAACAGGCAAACCTGGCAGCAGAGCTGTTAGCCCTGAGTAGCTCCTTTCCTGCCTGGCTAATAGAACCCTGGCATGACACCATCTCTCTCTCTCCCAAGAGGGCTTTCCCTCACTCCTGGGGAAGTGCATAGAATGCTCAGTGAAACTTTCTTTTTGAACAAAGTTATTAAAAATATTGTGTAGAACTAACTTTGAGCTTTATGCATAAAGTAAATGTAAAACACAAATCAGTTTCATGTTTATACTTGATCCCCATACCTCACTATATATGTATATTGGATTAAAAATAATCCAAAATATGAAAAAGTCTGAAATCGGAAACACTTCCTGGCATTTTAGACAAAGGATCCTCAACCTGCATACAATGAGACTACAGGAAAATAATGGGATTTAATCTTTTTGGAAAGAAATTACCCACCACAGGGTCAATGGGGGTCTTAAGAACTCAGTTCATTTCAGTTATAAAGAGTGGCCTTTCTCTTCTGGTGTCTCAGACTGGAAACGTATGTATAATATCACTTCAATTTGGACCTGACACCTTGTTTTTCTTAGTTGCTACAATTTCTACCAAATAAGACCAAGACATGGTTCAAGAATGCTTTTCTTTTCCTGGTGGAGAGGAGGGCTTCTTGGAGATCCTGTCAGTTTCAATGCTAAGACATTAACTCCTCCAGGTATGTGAATCAGTGATGCAAGCAATTCTTCAGGGATTAGGAATGGATTTTTCATCAGTACAAAGCCTTATCACTTAATTTTTAGGTCATCTGCTGTCTATTCTTCCCTCATGAAGAATGAGACTTAAGAGTGTGATAGTGATATGGTGGTGACAACTGTCACCTCCATGGATCTCCAGAGTTCATTTGACTGATCTGGCTGATGAGGTGGGTCCTTCTTCCCTCACCACTCCATGTGCCTTACTCTGGAAGCTGAACAAAGGTTGAAGGGGATGACCTTTCCTGATAGAGGAGGACCATACTTGGGTCCAGGGTATTGGAATAGCTGCATTCCCCTAAACAAGTTTTTTTTTTTTTTGGTTGAGCCTGGGGCTTGAACTCAGGGCCTCATGGTTGGTAGGCAGGCATTCTACCACTTGAGCCACTATGCCAGCCTTAAACAAGTTTTTAAAAATGAGAATTCAGTTCCTAAAATGACTGGTACCAGATCTCAGGTCAATTTTCAGTGTACCTTATCTAGATCAATGATGTTATACGTCCAGTGTTAAATGTCATTAAAATCATCACATTACTGATGTGTATAGTACAAACTGTATATGTTCTTCATGATTTTATTTTCCTCTCAACTCAGTCATATCTAGCAGGCATCCTGGAGGTAAAGCTAGCATACTCAGCCTCCATCTCCTAGCCATAGTTTGCTGGGTCTTTAAGTGTCCATCAAAAATAATACTAAAGAAACTAGAGTTACCTAGAGTTTCCTTGGCCTTAAAGATATTATTATGCATGTGATGATCAGATGATAGGGTACCTGAGAAGCCACACAGCCACATAATTTATTACTAACTGCATGCACATATCATTAATGTTCTCTGTTTCTGGTTAGGTCAAATTCCTCATGTAGTGGATTTGATCAATTATATATGTTCACAGATTTCTCCTTGATCTCATGGAATGATTATATCTCCCCAGTGGATTACAAGGTATCTGACTTGCTCTGCAAATGAATTGTGGGTGGAATGGTCAGAGTTATTAAAGACATTTCTTGCCTCTGTAAGATGTGAATACTAATAATAGCTACCTTATTGGGTATACAAAATATAATATTAAGTAACATTCTTGGTACATTTCAAACCTTACCTGGATCATAGTAAATATTGTATTAAGTATTTGGTTTTTAAGAAAATTAAGTATCTCACCAGGTAACAAGAATAGAATTCTAAATGCAAGTGAGGGATTGACTTTGGATAGAATTCGTTACATGGATCTCAACTAGGAGTCAACTTGGATGAGAAGGAGACAAGGACCTATGGGAGCAAGGAAAGGCACACAGGAGAGGAGGACAAGCAAGCAAGAGAACAGCAGTGGGAAGATGCTCATAGGGAAGGACCAATTGAGAATGAATCAGACCAGGAAACCCAGACTTGCCCTGGGATGTCACAGCATAGATGCAGGAGACAGCCCGGCAGGGGTCTAGTCCCAGGGTTCTTATCACTTACTTCCTGTAAGACCTGGAAACAGAACTTCCCTCTGTAAGTCTTTCTTTTACTGTTGTGCTGGGTGGGGATACATAGTAGCATTTACAAAAATTCTTACAGTATATCAAATATATAATACTTGAATACACCTCTCCACCATTCTTTCTTATCAATATTATGAATAAAACAGTTCCTGCCTGTTTCATTTCTATAAGGCTAATAACAAACAGACTCAATAAATAATTTTTAAATTTCCCAGGATGACTCTAACATTTCTGTAATGAGCAAGTGAGACAGTGAGGCATGATGTAATAGGAATCAATTATGTCCTGTAAGTGGTAATTACCAAGGGAATTAGAGAATATTTTTGTTAGGAAAATGTTTTATTGGTGTCTTCATGGACTTTGTATGTAGAATCGTTGTTCTTTTTCTGTAGTTGTTGGGGCACAGAATTATAGAACGAAACATGGGTCTTAACTACTGTATTAGATTCAGGAGAAATTAAATATTTCTTCCCCTTACAAATGACTTTTAAGGAAGCACTGCAAAAAGGTCAATAAGCTTACAAATATTTCTCTCTTCTTTTTCTCTTTACTTTTCCTGTTTTTTTCCCCCTCTCTGACTGCAATGCAGTATGCAGGTATCTGAGCCAAGAAGCTTTAAAATCCGAGTTAAATAAGTAGGAGACAGTTGATTAGGGCATGTACATGATCAGAGGTTTCCAAAGTTACTGCCAACGAGGCATGTGGAGGGACAGTTAAAACTGCTCCAACCCTGGTTTTCTCTAAGTACTGCAGCTGTACTGATGCAGTTCTTGAATGGACTGTACATTTGAAACAGTGCAGATACACTTATAGGCTTAGACCTTAGAGTGTTTTTAATATTTTCTTAGCTAGAGTGAAAGTGAAGGAGTCCACATAATTCAGCTGGGAAAAATCCAGGGAACAGTGCATGTAGACACCACAAGGATGAGCAAATCAGGCTTTTAAATATTTAAACTTACTAAGGCAAGGACCATCTTCTCTCTCTTTCCCAAATCCAGGCAGGGGACAGTAAGGGAACATGTGAAGATTGGAGGGGGAGGGATGTAGGAGGAGCCTGCAGGACCACCTCTGCTCTGCCAGGGCCTAGGATTTGGTCCCTGTTGTCAGGAAAGACTTCAGCCCATACTGGGCAGATGTAAGAGGGACACAGTCCCTGTGTCCCAACCAGGGCTCCTTTGCTCAGCCCGTTGGATGCTCTAGAAGAAACAGCTCATTCTGGGGCCTCACAGTTGCCTCTGAACCAAAAGGAGACTGGGCTGTCTGGAGCACAGAGTCCCAGGGAGCTTCCCTCTGGCCTACCACTGCCTTCCATAATCAGACCCCTTGCCCCAAGTCACTAGGGAGCTTCTTTTTTACTGTTCCTTAACGGAAATGCATGTGGATGATCCAGTTTCGCAGAGAACTCACCTGGCTTTGTAGGCAAGAGGCAGGTGCTCAGCTGTCTTAGCTTGGTTTCCTCTGAGACTGGCTGATCAGGACAGCACTGTTCTGAGAAGTTGAAAATAAACAGGATATCTTAGCCCTGTACGTAAGTGCTGGGCAAGAGAAAAACTGAAATTGAAAGTACCCTCATCTTGCCTAATTAACCATTGACACTTTGGCACTGTGAGCAGTTAGTCATGACAAGGGAGCAAGGGAGTTTGTGGGATAAGGGAGGAAAGTTCACAGTCTTCCAAATGATTTGACAACCTGAAAAGAATACAAAACATAAAGAAAACAAACCAAGCACAAAGGAGCAAAGAGTCTAGTGGATTCTCCAAACAACACTGACATTTATTTGGGAATTGCAGAACATCACAATGGGAATAAACCTGCCCTAGTGAAGTACAGAATTAAAAGAAGTTAAGACAATGCGAAGTTTTTTTTTATTCTTAAACTAAATTTATTTTTAACCCATGCATAATAACAAATACATAATACATATTAATCAGGTAAGTTGATGTTTGCAAGCATGTACAAATTGTATGCATCATGTCATGTATAAATCAGGTGAAAACTCAAAAATCCTTTCTTTTAGCTTTTGAAAATGCAAAATATTTTATTCATCTATAATCATCCCACTGTTCAGTAGTACACAGAACTTCTCTTATCTAACTGTAACTTGTACCCGCTGATCAATGTTCCCCTTTCCCTTCCCCCACAATGGGAAGTTTTTAAAGACAAAAAAGAGGAGGATTACATAAGATGTTTTGAAAAAATTAATAGTTGGCCACAATGTCTATGTTCCAGCATATTCCCTATTCTTTCCTGTTGTAGTTTGAAAGCTTCAGGCCTTATATTAAGATCTTTGATCTACTGTGAATTGCTATTTGTACAGAGTGAGAGATGTGGATCTAGTTTCAGTTTTCTGCATACAATTATCCAAGTTTTTCCAGAAACATTTGTTAAAGCAGCTGTCTTTTCTTCAACATATGTTTTGGGTACCTTTGTGAAAAATCAGGTGGCTGTTGCTGGGTTTTGTTCTGTTCCATTGATCTTTATGTATGTTTTTGTGCAAGTACTACATTGTTTTCACTGCTATGGCTCTGTAGTATAGGTTGAAGTTGAGTATTGAGAAACCTCCACTGTTGCTGTTTTTGCTCAGAATCATCTTGGCTAATCACACTCTCTTGTGCTTCCAAATGAATGTTAGGGTTGGTTTTTCAATCTCCATGTGGAATGTCATTGGGATTTTGATGTGAATTGCATTGAATTTATAGATTGTTGTTGCTTGCTTGTGTAGCTATTTCACAATTTTGATTCTGCTGATCCATTAGCATGGAGAGTCTTTCCATCTTCTGATGTCTTCTTCAGTTTCTTTCTTCAGTGATTTATAGTTTTCATTATAGTCGTCTTTCATGTCCTTTGTTATATTTATTCCCAGTCATTTTATTTATATTTTGAGGCTACTGTGAATGGAAGTGTTTCCACAATTCCTTTCTTAACCTATTCATTGTTGGTATGTAGAAAATCTACTGATTTTCATGTTGATTTTATAACCTGCTACATTAACAAAAATGTTTATCAGATCTAGTTGTTTTTGGTGCAGTTCTTAGGGTCCTTTAAGTAGAAGATCATGTCATCTGCAAATAGACATAATTTTACTTCTTCCCTATTTGAATCCCTTTTATGTCTTCTTCCTGTTTTATTGGTCTGGCTAGAAATTCCAAAATTGTGCTGAATCAGAGTGGGGAGAGTGAGGACATTTGTCTTGTTCCTGACTTTGAAGCAAACGGTCCCAGTTTTTCCTCATTTAGTATGATATTGGCTATGGACTTGTCATATATATTCTTTATAAGTTCATCTGTTCCTAGTTTCATCAGAGCTTTTATCAAGAAGGATATTGAATTTAGTCAAGGCTATTAAGATGATCCTGTGATTTTTGTCTTTGCTTCTGTTTGTATGCTGTATTGCATTTATTTTTTTAACGTGTAATTCAGAATTTTATTTTATTTATTTATTTTTATTCATTTATTCACATGTGCATACATTGTTTGGGTCATTTCTCCCCCCCTGCTCCCCATCCCTAACTACTCCCTCCCATCCCCCTCACTTCCAGGCAGAACCTGTTCTGCCCTTATCTCTAATTTTGTTGAAGAGAAGACATAAGCATAATAAGAAAGACAAAGTGTTTTTGCTAGATGAGCTAAGGATAGCTATACAGGGAGATTTCTAGCATTGCTTCCATGTATCAATGTGTTATAACCCAAGTTGCTTCATTTCTAACTGATCTTTACACTGGTTCCTGATCCCCTTCTCATGTTGACCTCTGTTGCTTTAAGGTTTCTGTATTAGTTCCTCTGGAGTGGGGACATCAAACGCTTTCATGTTTTGGGTTTCCTACCTATCCCCATTCCTCCTGTATGTGCTCTCCCCTTGTCATGTGGCCCAAGTCCAACAACATTGCTGTATTTGCCCTAAATCTAAAGTCAACATATGAGGGAGAACATACGATTTTTGGTCTTCTGAGCCTGGTTAACCCCACTCAGAATGATGTTCTGTAGTTCCATCCATTTACTTGCAAATGATAGAATTTCATTCTTATTCATGGTTGAGTAAAATTCCATTTTGTATAAATACCACATTTTCTTGATCCATTTGTCAGTAGTGGGGCATCTTGGTTGTTTCCATAACTTGGCTATTGTGACTAGTGCTGCAATAAACATGGATATGCAGGTGCCTTTGGAATAACCTGTGTTGCATTCCCTTGGTTATATCCCCAGGAGTGGGATTGCTGGATCATATGGCAGATCTATGTTTAGATTTTTAAGATGCCTCCAAGTTTCTTCCCAGAGTGGTTGTACAAGTTTGCATTCCCACCAGCAGTGTATAAGGGTTCCTTTTTTCCCACATCCTTGCCAACACCTGTTGTTGGTGGTGTTAGTAATGATAGCTATTCTAACAGGGGTGAGGTGGAATCTTAGTGTGGTTTTAATTTGTGTTTCCTTTATGGCTAGAAATGGTGAGCATTTTTTCATGTGTTTTTTGGCCATTTGAATTTCTGCTTTTGAGAAAGTTCTGTTTAGTTCACTTGCCCATTTCTTTATTGGTTCATTAATTTTGTGAGAGTTTAGTTTTTTGAGTTTCCTGTATATTCTGATTATCAGTCCTTTGTCTGATGTATAGCTGGCAAATATTTTCTCCCGTTCTGTAGATGATTGCTTCAGTTTAGAGACCATTTCTTTTGTTGAGCAGAAGCTTTTTAGTTTTATGAAGTCCCATTTGTTTATACTTTCTCTTAGTTGCTGAGCTGCTGAGGTTCCATTGAGGAAGTGCTGGCCTATACCTATTAGTTCCAAGTATTTCCTACGATTTGCTGTACCAACTTTAAAGTTTGGGGTCTGATATTAAGGTCCTTGATCCATTTTGAGTTAATACTCGCACAGGGTGATAAATATGGGTCTAGTTTCAGTTTTTTGCAGACTGCTATCCAGTTTTCCCAGCAGTTTTTGTTGAAGAGGCTGTCTTTCTGCATACAGTATTTTTATACAGTAATATGTCAGCTGCTTGAGAATTTCCACCACCCTTTTTGGAACTTCCTCTATCAACTGCCTCTCTGGTGTTACCTCTTACAGGGTGAGTTGATGTGCCTGATGTAATTTTTTGATTATTTTAATAATTTAACATATATCTAAACAATTTTTGCATATGCTAAAGGCGTTCTGCTAAGAACCTAATTGACGTATGCATGTAAAGTTTATTGTAAGAGCTGACAACTTATTGAAGTTGAAGTTTGCTAAGGTGCTTTAGCATTATTTATGAAGCTTTTCACCTCAGTTTTGAATATTTCTGTGTCTCTAGACTTCATCTCACATGAACATTGCCTTGCCGACTATTTCTCATTCCTCTTACCTCCAGAGCTAACATTTCATGATAGCTAGTTGGCTTCCTAACAGTGAGGTGTTACGTGATACAGGTAGAACCTGAAGAACCCGCCTCTTGGCAGCTGAATTACACAGAACTTATGACCATTGCACGTGCTAGTCGTGTGTGCTGGAAGATTATGGAGAGCAGGATCTGTTATTGCCACTTTGTCCCCTTACACCAGACTATTCAGATCTGTAGTATGAGGAGCATCTCTTTGGGTGTCAGGACTAGCTCAGACTAAAGACTTCTATTTTAGTGCATTTAGTTGGGAAACCTGGAAGGCAACTGTGCATTCATCACACCCCTGTGAAAAGCAGAGCTGTATCTTTAAGAATATAAGACTACAGAGAAAAGGAAGAAATCAGAAGTAATCTTAGTATTTCTGTTTGTTCACTGTATGTGCAACCCACTCACCCCTCTGCAAGCCTACATCATTTTTAGTTACAAATAGATCATTACATTAAAAAATGTCTTTGTTTTAGCAAATCACTGTGAATTGAAAGAATACTTTATGGTGTAAGTAGAAGTTTTACATAACTCTAATGCTTTCTTTTCTGTTTAAAAATAATAATTGTGCTGTGATCCAAAGAGGGTGTCTCTTTATGAGGGTGTCTCAATTGTGACAAGTGAGAAGCTTGGGGAACACAGTGCACATGGTGAGTATCTTCAGAAGCTTGGGGAACACAGTGCACATGTGAGTGTCTTCAGAAGCTTGGGGAACACAGTGCACATGTGAGTGTCTTCAGAAGCTTGGGGAACATAGTGCACATGGTGAGTATCTTCAGAGGGAACAGGGAAGAATTCTAGATGCATGTGCATGTCTCTCTGTGTGTGCCATGGGTCCCACCAACATGAGTCCTGAGATGGTTTTTTTATTTTGAGAACTCACAGAGCTGCTAATTGAGTGTGACTGTACTAAACTGGGCCCTAGTGCATGACAAGTTCTTATTCAATCAACATTTTTCTTCCTTTTATTTATTTATTAGTATAGTGTAGTTTTATTGGGGGTACATTATAATATTTACAAAAGTGCTTACAATATATTTTAGTTAGATTCACCCCTCCATCTTTCTCCTTTAGCCCCCTCCCCTTCTTAGAACCATTTCAACAGGTCTTATTGCTTCATTTTCATACATGAATACATACTACTTCCACCATATTTGTTGTCCTTCATAATTTCCTTATCCCCTTCCCCCTCCCTCTGGTACCAATGCCCAGACAGGACTTGTTTTACCTGCCTGTCCTTCATATATATATATATTCATATATATATTTATATGAAAATATATACATATATGTATTTTGACGTATTGGTGCTTGAACTCAGGGTCTACACCTTGAGTCACTTCAGTAGCCCTTTTTTTTCTGAAGGGTTTTTGCCAGATAGGGTCTTGCAAACTATTTGCCTTGGCTGGCTTTGAACAACAATCCTCCCGATCTCTGCCTCTTGAGTAGTTAGGATTACAGGCATGAGCAACTAGCACCTGATCTTCCCTTCATTTTTTTGTATAAAAGCATTTTGTTCGTTTCATTGTGACATTTCCATTATATATGTACTATATCCCAAATTGTCAACCAACATGTTTTGAAAACTTGTTTTATAGGTGAGAACTAAAATGAGTTATGAACAAGATGAAACATCTGAGAAGAGACGGCAGGGGAGATAGCCATTCATAGGTGGTGCAATTTTCACAATTTCATGAAGGTTTAATGAGATGAGTAGCAGCATGGTGGATGACAGCACGAACTGGAAGTTCAGGAATCAGAGACCTGAAAGAGGAACTGATAGGAGTGGTGCAAAGACATAGGCTGAGGAAACTGGACCTGTTTAAAGAAGTCTGTAGACTGTGTGGGAAGGCCCTGAATCAAGAGACAGCAAAAGCACTTGACAGTTCACTTTAGCTCAGCAGAGTCTTCAGCAAAGACAACTGGGAAGGAGCCCAAAATTGCTGAGTTGGCCCTGGAGAGAATTCTTCCTTCTAATTCACCAACTAATTTATAAATATGGGGCTGGGGTTTAGAAGCCATTCAGTCAGCATCCCAAGCCTTATTGAGAAGACCTAATTAAACAAAACCAGGATGCAGACCTCAACTTCCTACGTTATTGAGATAATCACATCTTTCCTGCTGAGCTATGGGAAGTGATTTCTACCACATTAGCCCTCGTATCTTGTCATGGGACAATTCTGTTCCACAGATTATTATTTCCAATTGCCATATTTCTTTTTGAATAGGTCATGCCACACCAAACGTGACAGGAGAACCTACAATGTGTAGTTAGTTATCCTCCCTTGCCTCACCTGACTACCAAGGTCCATCCAATTTTGACCATAGTTACTCATTCATCAAGTATTTTTCTTGAGTTAGATGATAATATCAGGTTACAGGAGTTATTTTCTAAATTCGGCAGTGACATTTCCATTCATTTCCTGTATCCTTTTTTGCACCTCATGATAAATCTTGAAGAATTTCTCATATTAGTACAAATACAGCTTTTCCTTTCATTGTGGTGGCTGTGGAGAATTCCTTTGTAATTCCTGCAGTTCATGTTATGAGTATCTGGTAGAGAGTTATTTCCAATTTTCTGGCAGAATAGAATGTTTCAACATGGATCCTAAAATATGTATCATTTGGCACATGGGATATTAAACCTATGACATAATTTCCTGATGAATTTTATGTTTGTATATTTCAGGCCTTACTGAACATCAAATTCACACTCAATAGCAAAGAGGTGTTTCCTTTTCTCCAAATCCTTCCCAACCAAAGGTCAAAAGAAAACAAAACAAAAAGCACAAATGAATATGTTCCTTGCTGATCTGTGGTGAACATTGTTTATCTTAGAGTTTTGTTTTGTACATATCTTATTATTATTGATGAAGTTGTATATGTTTAATTTTTCTTAAAGACTTGCACAGTTATTTCAAGGGGCTTGTACACTGATTAAAGAATTGCTATAAATTATTTTGTCATCTTTTGAAATAAAATATGCTCCTCATTGTGTCATTTGCTTATGTTTTTCTATAGAAAATATGCTTTTTATAAAGATGAATATGTCAATTGTTTATTTTATGAATTCCTGTTATGCTACATTTAGAAAGGGCTTCCTTTCTTGGATCCTTTTTTGAAAACTCCCCCATATATATTTTCATGGTAAAATTTGTCATGTCTATATTGTGATCCACCTTATATTTCTTTTGTATAATGCATAAGGAAGAGTTTAACTTTATGGTTGTGCCATTTTGGTTGAATATTTCATGAAACAATGCAAGCTGGTGCAACACTCTGGAAAAAAATTTGGAGGCTTCTTAAAAATCTAAACATAGACCTGCCATATGATCCAGCAATTCCACTCCTGGGGATGTACCCAAAGGAATGGGACACAGGTTATTCCAGAGGCACCTGCACACCCATGGTTATTGCAGCACTATTCACAATAGCCAAGTTATGGAAACAGCCAAGATGCCCCACTACTGACGAATGGATTAAGAAAATGTGGTATTTATACACAATGGAGTTTTACTCAGCCATGAAGAAGGATGAAATCTTATCATTTGCAGGTAAATGGATGGAACATTATTCCGAGTGAGGTTAGCTGGGCTCAGAAGACCAAAAATTGAATGTTCTCCCTCATATGTGGACTTTAGATCTAGGGCAAATACAGCAATTTTTTGGACTTGGGTCACATGACAAGGGGAGAGCACATACGGGAGGTATGGGGATAGGTAGAAAACCCAAAACATGAAAGCATTTGATGTCCCCACTCCAGAGGAACCTGGAAAGAAAAGAAAAGAAAGAAATCTTAAAACGACAGAGGTCAACATGAGAAGCGGATCAGGAACCAGTGTAAAGATCAGTTAAAGATGAATCAATATGGGTTGTAACACATTTGTACACGGAAGCAATGCTAGGAATCTCTCTGTGTAGCTATCCTTATCTCAACTAGCAAAAACACTTTGTTTTCCTTATTATGCTTGTGTCTCACTTCAACAAAATTAGAGATAAGGGCAGAACAGGATCTGTATGGAAGTGAAGGGAGGAGCAGGGAGAGAGGCTGCGGGAGGGGGTTATGGGGGAGAAATGACCCAAACAATGTACACACATGTGAATAAATGAATAATAAAAAATAAAATAAATAAATAAATAAATAAAATATATGGTCAACTGAATTTCTGTAAAACTCTGTGCCAGTATTTAGGCTTCTGTATTTATTTTATTGCTCTTGCAATATTAAGGGTCTGGTACTGCCATGCCATGTGTTGGGCTGTTTAACCACATGGTTAGAGAATGTACACCCTTACTGATTTTTGTTATTTTATTTTCAAAATTTCATTCAATATTTTGTTTGTGGCTGTGCCATATAGACATTTAAATAAACCTTCTCTCAAAGAAAATGCTTTACATATTTATTTGAATTACAAAGAATGTATATATTGATTTAAGGTGCACCAACATTTTCATTTCTGTCTATTTAAAATGTCACGATTTTCAGTAATACTTTAAAATTTTTCCTCTGAAGGGGTTATTGGCTTCTGGATATTTTTATTCTGTAATATTTTGTTAGTTTTGAGGTGCTATAGACTTATATTCTTTTCTTTCATGGTATTTTGAAGCAAGCCGTAATATATAAAGAGGTTAATTTTATTTTTGAAAATTTTAAGAAATGAACTTCACATGGCATAGAGATCAAAACAGCCTCAGAAAAGCAAAAAAAGTTTTCTTTATAGTTTCCTAAAAGAAACTGTGGGCTTGTTTCAGGGCTACACTTTTCATTTTCATCCTTATAGCAACTTGCTGACTAGCATTGTATTTTCTAAAAGTAAACTATTGCCAAATGCATGAAAAAAATCTGCAGCCTTAGAGTTCTGCTTCTTAGCCATTTTGACCTCCTTTTGCAGTCACTGTAACTCTGTGTTCATCTCCTCATATTTCTTTTTAAATCCTCATTAAGCAGTTTTTCTTGTATCTGTAAGAGGAAAAGGGACAGTTTGAAAATCACACTTATTCAGCATCAGGAGTTTTCCCTTAACAACATGTTTCTAAGGCCATGTGTGCGTCTCTCTGTCACAAAAGCACTCTTTGAAGAATTTGTCTATTGTTTCCTTGGTGGTGAGAAGGCTAATGGCTCCCAGTTCTCTGTGATTCCTTCAGCCCCACCTCCTGAGGGTGGGAGGTACTATGCACGGCTAGGCTTGATAACTGTCAGGCCCCATCCAGACTCACCTTCAGCTTGTGCTGCAGGGTCCTTTCCTGCTCCCTCTATCAGAAGGTTCTCCTTTTCCCTCTCCATCTTCTCCTGCAGTTGGGCCAAGTTTTCTTGCAATCTTCTTTTTTGAGCCTCCCTCCATTACTGCTGCTCCTTCTCCTTCTGTCTTAGTAGTTCCTGCTTCTTCTCAGCCACAACATCCTCACTGCCATACTCACCTGTTCCACAAAGACTTTTAGAGAGGGAAAAAATAAATAAATAAAACAGTTGTCAGGACTGAGCTGAGTCCAGAGACTATAGTATTTTTGAAAAAAGCAACATGGAAGCCTCTGAATTTTCCTGGTCATCACACCTTCTAGAGTAAATTTCTGAATGATGTTGGAAGGCATCTAACTAGCTGATTTTGAACTCTTTTCTTTCTTCCATATTAACATAGGGTATGATCGAATGTAGGGAAAAGAATTCCCACAAGGGGCTTTGCAGAAACCTGCTCAACTCTCTGAGAGCCAGGCCCTCCCTTGTACCTGCTGTTTTCCTCACTGCATGGGTGATGGCTTTCACTGACTGCAGGATGGCCTTAGAGATAGTGTCCTATAATTGCTGGAAGCTCTGGAGGCCCTCCTTTGCCTAAGGAACCAAGAAGTAGCAGAAAAATGTCAGGCAGCAAAGGTCTAGTCTCTTACTAGGCAAATAAGAAAGCCACAAATCTAACCCTGAAAATTTGCATCCTCCTTATGATCCCTCTGCTTCCTTTCCTTCCACAACCACAATACCAATTGCAATCTCTACTGTGAGATTATAGCCTAGCTCTCTAGTCATTTCTTCAAGAGACTTCTTATATAGTCAAACATTCTTTTCATTGACCAGCATACATCTGTTCTGTTTCTTAGCCTGGGTAACAATCACCAATGTTAATTCAACTTGACCACCTATTTCCTCCTGGAGGAAACTTTCCTGCACTGCCTTCTTTGCTTAAATAACTGCCAAGTAGCCCGAACTACCCTACTTGCTCTCCCAAACACAGGCTGTGACCTGGAAACTCATAAGTTTATCTGTGCATACCATTTCTCAACTGTAAGTTGTGGATAACAACAGTACCAAATTCACAACATTGTTCTGCAGGTTAACTTGTACCCTCATAAGAGAAAAAAGCTGTTAGAAGGAAATCCTTCTGTGATTCCCTTGGAGGAGCACTCAGGGCTTTCAGAGTAGGCTGGAATGCAGACAGGCTCAAGAGTCAGGAGACTTTCTTCAGTCTCACTTTTGACCAATGGTTGGTGTAGTCATGGAAAGTCCCCAAATGTTCTCAAAGCCAGGCTCTATGAAAGGCTGGGATTAAGCAACCCAGACTCCATAGTTCTTTCGACAGCATTGTGTTTAACTGTGATAGAACCACTCAAAGAGAAACAGAAAGTGGAATGTCTGGAATGAGTCTCCTCAGAGGATTTGCATTGCTGCTGGATGATAATGCATATGTGAAAAGGCAACCCATCCAACAATGCCTGAAGTTTTCTCTATGATTTTTGGAACCCTTTGTTAATTATTCTAAATAGAACCAGGGTTTGTGAAAAGGCTCCAAAGAAAAATTTTCCATTGCACTTGCAAACCAAAATCCAGGGGATTGGCTTCTCCAAAAATTTGGCTGTATTTTCAGCCTCCCCAGATCCTGCAGCTGAGAACTCAGTTTTCCATACATCTGTTTTTGCAGCATCAAGACATCCTTAGAAGAGATCCCAGCTTTCCTCCACTGTGATTTAACAAACCAAACTGTGAACTAATGCATGTTTGTCTTTTCAAGTTGTTAAATTTATTATAAATTGTTATGAAACAATAAAATTGTCTTTCTTTCAGATCTATAGTTACCCATCAGCCTGTAGAACTCTGTCACTCACAAGAATCCAGGCTTCTTAGACTAGGAAAAGGAAATGATCCATAGAGTTAATAAGGTGGCTTTAAACATCATTCCAAATGGGCAAGAATCAGAAACAAAACAAAACAAGACAAGACATAGTACATCCAGATTTCTTTGGAACTTCTAATTTCCATCCTGAACAGAGAGCCCCAACAAGACTGCAGAGGCCTCCCTCAAACAGGTTGCGTGCAGGTCCAGCAGCTCCTTTTTTTAAAAATTTTATTATTCATATGTGCATACAAGGCTTGGGTCATTTCTCCCCCCTGCCCCTATCCCCTCCCTTACCACCCACTCTGCCCCCTCCCTGTCCCCCCCACCCCCTCAATACCCAGCAGAAACTATTTTGCCCTTATTTCTAATTTTGTTGTAGAGAGAGTATAAGCCATAATAGGAAGGAACAAGGGTTTTTGCTGGTTGAGATAAGGATACCTATAGAGGGAGTTGATTCACATTAATTTCCTGTGCGTGTGTGTTACCTTCTAGGTTAATTCTTTTTGATCTCACCTTTTCTCTAGTTCCTGGTCCCCTTTGCCTATTGGCCTCAGTTGCTTTTAAGGTATCTGTTTTAGTTTCTCTGCATCAAGGGCAACCAATGCTAGCTAATTTTTTAGGTGTCTTACCTATCCTCACCCCTGCCTTCTGTGCTCTCACTTTTATCATGTGCTCAAAGTCCAATCCCATTGTTGTGTTTGCCCTTGATCTCATGTCCACATATGAGGGAAAACATACAATTTTTGGTCTTTTGGGTCAGGCTAACCTCACTCAGAATGATGTTCTCCAATTCCATCCATTTAACAGGGAATGATAACATTTCGTTCTTCTTCATGGCTGCATAAAATTCCATTGTGTACAGATACCACATTTTATTAATCCATTTGTTGGTGGTGGGGCATCTTGGCTGTTTCCATAACTTGGCTATTGTGACTAGTGCCGCAATAAACATGGGTGTGCAGGTGCCTCTGGAGTAACCTGAGTCACAGTCTTTTGGGTATATCCCCAAGAGTGGTATTGCTGGATCAAATGGTAGATCAATGTCTAGCTTTTTAAGTAGCCTCCAAATTTTTTTCCAGAGTGGTTGTACTAGTTTACTTTCCCACCAACAGTGTAAGAGGGTTCCTTTTCCCCTGCATCCTTGCCAACACCTGTTGTTGGTGGTGTTGCTAATGATGGCTATTCTAACAGGGGTGAGGTGGAATCTTAGCCTGGTATTAATTTGTGTTTCCTTTATTGCTAGGGATGGTGAGCATTTTTTCATGTGTTTTTTGGCCATTTGAATTTCTTCTTTTGAGAAAGTTCTGTTTAGTCACTTGCCCATTTCTTTATTGGTTCATTAGTTTTGGGAGAATTTAGTTTTTTAAGTTCCCTATATATTCTGGTTATCAGTCCTTTGTCTGATGTATAGTTGGCAAATATTTTCTCCCACTCTGTGGGTGTTCTCTTCAGTTTAGAGACCATTTATTTTTTTCAGCTTTATGAGGTCCCATTTATCTATGCTATCTCTTAGTTGCTGTGCTGCTGGGGTTTCATTGAGAAAGTTCTTACCTATACCTACTAACTCCAGAGTATTTCCTACTCGTCCCTGTATCAACTTTAGAGTTTGGGGTCTGATATTAAGGTCCTTGATCCATTTTGAGTTAATATTGGTATAGGGTGATAGACATGGATCTAGTTTCAGTTTTTTGCAGACTGCTAACCAGTTTTCCCAGCAGTTTTTGTTGAAGAGGCTGCTTTTTCTACATTGTATATTTTTAGCTCCTTTGTCAAAGACAAGTTGGTTATACTTGTGTGGCTTCATATCTGGGTCCTCTATTCTGTTCCACTGGTCTTCATGTCTGTTTTTGTGCCAGTACCAGGCTGTTTTTATTGTTATTACTTTGTAATATAGTTTGAAGTCAGGTATTGTGATACCTCCTGCATTGTTCTTTTGACTGAGTATTGCCTTGGCTATTCGTGGCCTCTTGTGTTTCCATATAAATTTAACGGTAGATTTTTCGATCTCTTTAATGAATGTCATTGGAATTTTGATGGGAATTGCATTAAACATGTAGATTACTTTTGGGAGTGTTGACATTTTTACTATGTTGATTCTACAAATCCATGAGCATGGGAGATCTCTCCACTTTCTATAGTCTTCCTCAATCTCTTTCTTCAGAAGTGTATAGTTTTCCTTGTAGAGATCTTTCACATCTTTTGTTAGGTTTACACCTAGGTATTTGATTTTTTTTGAGGCTACTGTAAATGGAATTGTTTTCATACATTCTTTTTCTGTTTGCTCATTGTTATTGTATAGAAATGCTAATGATTTTTCTATGTTGATTTTATATCCTGCTACCTTGCTATAGCTATTGATGATGTCTAGAAGCTTCTGAGTAGAGTTTTTTGGGTCTTTAAGGTATAGGATCATGTTGTCTGCAAATAGGGATATTTTGACAGTTTCTTTACCTATTTGTATTCCTTTTATTCCTTCTTCTTGCCTAATTGCTCTGGCTAGGAATTCCAGTACTATGTTGAATAGGAGTGGGGATAGTGGGCATCCTTGTCTGGTTCCTGATTTTAGAGGGAATGGTTTCAGTTTTTCTCCATTGAGTATAATGCTGGCTGTAGGTTTGTCATATATAGCTTTTATAATGTTGAGGTATTTTCCTTCTATTTCCTAGTCAGCAGCTCCTTGAGAGTGAGGAGAATCTTACTTGTTGAACCATCTGCTTGCTATGGTGGTGGACTGCCTCATTCCCAGCTGCTGAGTTCTCAATCTGTGCCAGAGTTGTCAATGATTCTCCAAACAAGACACTGCTGTATTATTAATGACATCCACATAGGTCTCCACCAGAGTCTCCATCCCTGGAGGAGCCACATAAGTTAGGGATAAATATTGCAACACCCTCTTTTTTTTTTACATGATTTTAGGAAACAACCTTCAGAAAACCACCAAACCCTGATTTAGCATAAATTTTCTTTTTCTTATTTGAAAAGTCTACTTTCTTTTGGAAACAGTTTTGTTTTTGCTATCCATTTCTTCCTTAATGCTCTTAGCTCATATGTTATAATTTAAAACACTGATACCTACCAAATGTGATCATGGTATCCTGAGAATGATAGGTCATATAAATTGAAAAAAGCAGATTAGACAGGCAAATTCAATAACTTGTATAAAACCAACTGCCTAACTTGCAGGATTCATTCCCAAACTAAACTTAAGACTTGCATGCAAAAAATTGCCAAGAATCAGAACAGTGCCAGAGTGTTACGCAAGGAAAGCAGCTCTTCTCACATCAGGCACTGCTTGACTGTGCAGGCCCATATCCTGAAACCACTTCTGAACCTAAGATAATACTCAATTTTGATTCCAAACTCCCAGTGAACCTCTGGGAACTTGCTATTATTTTTACCATAACTACTGTAATAACTAGTGTAAGTAACTTTAGTATTTACATAGCGTAAATTCACACAATGTCTTTCCTACTCACAAGAGAAACACTTGTCCCACTGTATTGTACCTCAAACACAAGTATTCTGTTTATAACCCCAGTTTGCACTTATATGATCAGCAGAATAGTTTCTTAAGATCTGTTAGGTCTCAATAAACCCTCACACAGATCCTAAATCAGGGTGAGACTGGATTCTGAATTTTTCATGTCAATAAATGTGGCATTTAGTGACTTCAAGTCAGAGTCCTTGAAAAATCTTTTACTGACTCTGTGCTCTCAGAGGCACCACCCTGCCTTGAGCACTCTTCTAGTCCAGGGTTGCTTTAACTTCATCATTCAGGCAGTCTGGGAGCCACAGTGGGAGGAGGAGCTCTCACACTAGGCCTGCCCTCTAGTCAAAGGTAAGCTTTCTGAGTACACCTGGGTATCTCTTCACAGGAGGACATGGGCACAGCTCTTGGGTCATCGTGAGTATGCTGTTTAGTACCTTCTGTTCACAATCCTGTGTCATATGGGACAGCTAATTATTGATGTTAAACAACAACTTCTTGTTTTAGACATTAAAGTGAAATATTCTACAGCAACCATTGTATTTCCTGCATAAAGAACATGACCTCTACATTCTGTCTTGTGCTTGCTAGGCAGGCACTGAACCACTTGAGGCAAGTCCTCAGCTCTTTTTCTTTAGTTACTTTTCAGATAAGATATCCTCTTTTTGCTCTGACCCTCCTACCTATGCCTCCAATTTAGCTGAAATTACAGGTGTGCTCCATCATGCCTGGCTTCCTTCTTACTCTCCTCCTATACTTTCTCCTCCTTCTTTTCCTACTTCTACACATCTTCTCTACTCTCTGTCTCTGTCTCTGACTCTCTCTCTCTCTCTGTCTGTCTCTCTCTCTCCCTCCCGTATGCTCTTTTCTCTTTCCAGACTGCAAATGTGAGACTGGGATACCCAAGCCAAGAAGCTTTCAAATCCAAATTAAACAAATTGAAGGAGACCGTTCTATTCCTTTATGTACATAATCAGAGGTTTCTGAAGATACTGCCCATGAGTCAAGCTGAGAGACAGTTAAAACTACCCCAACCCTAGTTTTCTCTGTTCTGGTGCAGTCTTTGAATGGCCCGTGTATTTGAAACAGTGCAGGATATACCCAAAGGCTGAGACCTTAGAGTTGTTTTTAGCTAGGGTGAAGTAGTCCACACAATTCAGCTGCACAGAATCCAAGGGACAATGCACACGGACATCACAAACGTGAGCCAATCGGGCTTTTAGGGTTCAAACTGACTAATGTGAGGACCATCTTCTCTCTCTCAAATCCACGCAAGAGACAGTCAGGAAACATGTGAGCACTGGAGTCAAGGGAGGCAGTGCCTCGCTCTGCTGGGGGCTGGGGTTTGGTCTCTAGGTGTCAGGAGGGACTTCAGCCCATCATGGGCAGAGGAGGGAGGAATTCAGTCCCTGCGTGCCATGCAGGGCTCTTTGCTGAAGCACCTGAGGATACCAGAGGTGCAGCAACAGTAGATGCCAGAGGGAGATCAGTGCATCATGGAGACCTGGGTGGTGCTGCAGCCTCACAGCTGCCTGTGATGAAAGGGAGACTGGACTGCCTGGAGCACTGTGTCTTATGTACTGCACACTACGGGCCTTCCATGCAGCCTTCCCTCTGCCTTTGCCCATCCACCTGCTTGAGCTTCACTCCAAGTGTGGAGTGTGTTGGGGACCTCCTTGGTGCTATTTCTTAATGGAGATGTGCGTGGAAGACCCAGTTTCCCAGAGAACTCACCTGGCACAGGCTTTGCAGACAGCAGACAAGTTCATGGCTGGCTCAGGTCACTCCTTGAGTTCTTCAGAGTCTGGCTAATCAGGACAGCACTGTTCTGAGAAAGTGAAGATGAAACCAGATATTGCAGCCCTGCCAATGAGTGCTGGGTGAGGACAACTGAAACTTAAAGTACACCCAATTCTTGCTGAATTAACCAGTGAAGTTTTGGAATTTTTTAATTAATCAGAAAAGTGGAGTATGTGGGATGAGGAAGGAGAAAAGTTCAGTCCTCCACAATAGTTTGTCAACTTAAAACCAAAGTGTAGGCACCCCTCCAAGGAATACTGGTATTTATTTGGGAATAGCAGAGCACTGCAATGGGAGTGCTCTTGTTGTGCAGTATAAGAGAATTGAAAGAAGTGGAGGCAATGGGATGGTAGGATTGTTTTAACACAAGGTAAATTTCTTTTTAACTCACACATAATTATAGAAATATTGGATGTATTAATCAGGTCACATGATGTTTGCCTACATGTATACATTGTCTATATTTGTGTAGTGTATAAATCTCCTTAAACATTTAACACTATGTTATGTTATAAAGTTTCAAAATCCTTTCTTCTAGTTTTTTATATTATTTTTATTTATAATCACCCTGATTATCCCACTGTGCAGTAGTACTACAGAACTTCTCCCATCTACCTCTAACTTGGTACCCAGTGATCAACTTTTCCCCATCCCTTCCACTTCAAGGGGAAGGATTTTTTTTTTAAGCTAGTAGTGATTGAATTCAGGGTCTCTAAGTGCTCTACCATTTGTCACACACTCTCAGTCCTTTTGTTTTTATTTGGTTTTTAAGA